>NC_050576.1:428776901-429076901 GCF_011100635.1 Trichosurus vulpecula
CTCTCTCTATCTCTCTCTCTGTTTCTCTTTCTTCTCTCTCTCTCTCTCTCTCTCTCTCTCTCTCTCTATCTCTCTCTCTGTTTCTCTTTCTTCTCTCTCTCTCTCTCTCTCTCTCTCTCTCTCTCTCTCTCTCTCTCTATCTCTCTCTCTGTTTCTCTTTCTTCTCTCTCTCTCTCTCTCTCTCTCTCTGTCTCTCTCTCTCTCCCCTTTCCTGTCTCATTCTCTCAAATGATAGATAGAAAGATAGAGAGATAGATAAGTGTATAGAAGACATGCAAAAATCAAACTCCAGCTTGGTTTGGAGGGGAGAATACTGGAAGATGAGAGGGGGTGGGCCAATTAGGAGTGCTTCATTAAGCTGTTGAAGGGCAAAGGAAGTTTATTTTAGGAAGAAGACCTGAAAACAAGTGTTGCTTGAACTAATAACTTCATACTTCAAGCAAAGGTGCCCAGGGTGCACAAGAAGCAAAATTCTCTTCTCGAACCCCAAGAAGATGCTTTTGTTATTTCCCAGTCTGGGCTACTAATAATAGTAGAGGTGATTTTAAAGAAATGGTAAATAAATAGGATGTGTAATTGAAAAATCACATGGAAACAACTAATTGAAAGATTTTTGCTCCCTTCAAGAAAGAAGCATGCTTCAAAATCATTGAAAGAACCACAGGGTCAAATTAAACTAGGGAATAGTTCCTGGTGAGAGTTCAATGAAACCTCTACATATGGCATCTACTTTGGAAGTACAATTTTCCTCTTCTTAATAATTTCGTTTTATAGCACTCCTAACATCTATAGTTATTTGGGCAATTTTCTGTCAGTGGGCCCTTTGAATTGGAAAATTCTAGCACCTAGACAAAGATTAATTTGGGAATCAGCAGGGCTCATGGCAATTTGTTCTCTCCAAAAGAGAAAAAAAAATGACATGTCAACAGGATAACTTTATTCTCTTAATAATACCCTAAAGCAGCAGCATGTGATCTAGGGAAAATCACCCCTCCCCCTTTGCTTATTGACTTGTTGGTCCAAAGAGTGTGACTCAGGACTCCTTAACTCATTCAGGTGAGCCTATTCAGTTTTTAAAATGAGTCCCACTCAAGAACTATAGAAATAAGGCCCAGATGCAGCATAGTCATACAGATACCAAATGGATTTCTAGAACTCCAAGAGTTGACCGTGTATGTCAGTATGTCATGGGACTTCTTTCTAAGCTTGTGCTGATATCATCGGAATGACATCCTTTGCATTGGGAGCAAAACTTTTGTAGAAGGGAAATCTGTGCCTGTATAATTTTTTTATCATGGAAATAAAAGCGCAGGGCTAAGCTAAGATATGATTCCCATTTGCTCAATAAACAATTTGGCCTGTAATAAAAATGCTCAGCATTGTCTTGCTTTACTCCAACCCTATTGGGAACTAGGTCTAATTCCTGTGCTGTGCCTTCTCATACTGGAGCACTGTTACTATCCAAGAAAATTAATCTTGTGACAGTTTTAGGTTTAAGGTGTTTATTAGTCTAATAAAATGGACTTGTTTTGGATGAATAAATGAATAAATTAAAAAATACTTGTTAAATACTATGGATTGGGCACTAAATTGGGTATAGAAATAAAAAAAGCAAACAGTCTGGGGCAGCTAGGTGGTGCAGTGAGTAGAGCACCAGCCCTGGAGTCAGGAGGACCTGAGTTCAAATCCAGCTTCAGACACTTGACACATTTACTAGCTGTGTGACCTTGGGCAAGTCACTTAACCCCAGTTGCCCTGATTTCCCCCCTCAAAAAAAAAGAAGCTTACATTCTGATGAAGAAGGCAATGCATATAAGATAGTGGCTGTCAGGGAGGAGGAATGATAGTGGAATGGGTGAATGGGAACAGTTTGTTTCAATGGCTGTGAAGGCAAGTGAAGCAAGTGCTGTGGAGTGCTCAGAGACTGATTAGACGTGGAAGACACCAAGGTCATCCACTACATGCTGAGCCATTACCAACTGCCACTGGAAGAGAGAATGAGATGGAGCACTTCATATAACTCTGACTCACTGAAATCTAATGTATGCATGAATGAAAAGACAAAAGACACATTGATCGCGGAAGTCACAGAGACAATGAGGGGACTCAGAGCAATTGATTGGCATCATGTTTCCAGAAATGGTCTTGTTGATTTGATTATTCTCCCTATGGCTAGAGGTGGGAAGGGGGAAGAATATGGGTGATAGCACGGCATGAAATTGGAAGGGTAATTGGGAAATATGCCCAATGGTAGGAAATTGAATGTCTATATTATGGCCTATTGTTTTCAAATAACATATGTGTAAAGTGCTCTACGTAGTGCTTGGCACTTAGTAAGAGCTTAATGAAAACACATGCTCTCTTCCTTTCCCCTTGTCTGTACCAACTTCTCTTAAACAACAATATGCAACTTCTTAGTGGTCATATTTACTTTGTTACATTGATACATTTGTAGTTTCATTGATGCAGCTGTTCATATCAAGAGTATTGATTAGGACCCAGCTGTATTGGCCCATCCTGCTTGACTTTTAAAAATCGATTACAAGAACCAGGTTGAACATGTGTGTCAACAAATCATGGGACTTCCTCCCAGGCTCTTGTGAATACCAGTGGAGCAGAAGAATAGTCCTTGGGTTAGCCCTTATTTTTACCATCTCGCCAGCTCGTAAACATTTTTTTCCAGCTCCACATTTCATCAATGACGTTCTTTTATCCCCTTTTTCATATGCAATTCCTTCTTTGTGACACATTCCGGTATGTTCACATGTACCTTCCCGTTGCTCTTGGACTCGACCTTGACCTCAATTCTTCACATCCTGAGTGTTCTATGATTTACAGTTATACAATATCATTGGAAGAATTCTGGTCTTAAAAGGACGGATTTGTGGGTGGGTGTGGTGTCATGCACTGTTAATCCCTGTTACCTGGGAGGCTAAAGCCTGTCAATCTCTTGAGCTTGGTGGTTCTGAGCTGTAATAAGCTCAGCTGATTAGGTGTCTGCACTGTTTTACATTAACATAGTGAACCCCTTGAAATAGAGGGCAACCAAGTTACCTAAGATGGGTTAAACTGGCCCTCAACCAGATGGAATAGATCAAAACTCCTCTGTCAATCAGACTGGGGCCTGTCCAGTGAGTAACCCCTATACTTCTAGCCTGGCAAGATAGGGAGATCTAGTCTTAAAAAAATAAAAAGATGGGACTCTGTTTCAGGGAGAGACTTAGGGTCATTGAAAGAAATGCTTATTCATTATTCAGGCCTTTCCCCCCTTATTCAATACTAGGCTCATCTCTTCAACCAATTCATCTGAGGGCAGTAGTATAGTATAGAAAAAGAAGCACCAGCTCTAGAGTCAAAGGAATTGGGTTTCCATTCTGCCTCTGACACTACCTGTTTAATGTTGGGCAAGTCACATGATCTCTCTGGGCCTCAGTTTCCTTAAATGTGAAACAAAGGGTTTGGACTAAATGATTTTGGTGGTCCTTCCTAGCTCTATATTTATGACCAATGTCCAGCATCTTCCTAAGATGGCGATGAAAGAGATTTGTGGGCTGTCCATGCAGCCGCATTATTACAGTCTGGACAAAAGGCTGTCTTCAACCACTTTGTTTTTCTCGTGTAGATAATTAGAAAGATTATTTTGAGTGACTATGAATCTAATTTAGGAGTCTCAGCAATGGTATAGGTCTTGAGGCAATGGTTACAATATAATTTGCATAAGAAACATCTGGAGAATTTTGCCATCTGTAGTGACTCAACTATCTTTTCATTTGGCCTCTGGACTATCAAACTCTATGATGTTCATACATGTCCATGATGTAAATATATGTTCATCAGCACAATATTCAACTTAGTGTAAGCAAATACCTATAGTGCTTTGGCAACATATTACAAATGCTTAGGAAACCAAATAATTAAAAGCATTTATTAAATTCTGACTGTGACAAGCACTCTTCTAAGTACCAGAGATACAAAGAAAATAAAAAACAAATCCTGTTCTCAAGGATTCTAGTGGGGGAAACTACATCTAAATAAATAAGATATACAAGACATATGGATTAAAAGGAAGGAAATCCTAATTCCCCAAGTAACCATAACAGTGATAAAAAGGTTTTCTTAATCCTTTTTTTGTTTGTTTTTTGATGACTTTTCTTTAACAAGGTTATAATCCAATTTTCCATAGTACTTACCAAATTTCATGATTCAATTGGTCATGTAAAATATGACACTGATACTACATATTCAAGGAGGTTGTCACCTTAATACCTCAATTTACTCATCTCGAAAATACGGATAATAATGCCTGTCCTACCTGTTTCACAGGGTTTTCATCAGGATCAAATGCAGTAACATGCAAGAAATCCCTTTGTGTATGTAATGTAGGTGTGGAGTAGTATGTAAAATGTGCACTCTGATTACTGTGCATGTATCGAGTGAGGCTATTTTCTGCTATTCGTATATGGAATTGTAAGTCATTGGAAAGTAAAAACAGCTGGCATTCGTATAGAGATTTATTAAGTGTTTTATGTATGTTATACTTGTGATATAGACAGTATAAATATTATCATCCCCATTTTTCAGAAGAAAAAACTGAGGCTGAGAAAAGTTAAGATATTTGGCCATTAGATTTGAGTTTCTCATGGCCAAGGGCTCTTTTTTTGTTGTTTTGTTTTTGCCTTTTTGAATATTCCCCAGTACTTAGTATAGTGCCTGACATATAGAAAGTACTTAATAAATACTGACTCATTGACTGACTAACAGGGTCACCTAGAGGCAGAATTCAAATTTAACTCAAGACTTCTGACTCCAGGTCTATTGACCCTTCCACTATACCACAGGAAAACAAGTCTCTGGTATTCCAAGAGATTGGTCTGAGATGTCCCCTTTGAATTCAGGAATACCTATAACTAGAATGATGTAGGAAGAAATCAATATACAGGGTGAGTCAAAGGAAGGCAAATGAGATGACCACAGGGATCTGATGTAGCTTAGAAAACCCTCGGATGCTCTCTTCCTTCTCTGGACTGATATACCCTTTCCCCAAGCTAAACTCTTACTTGCTAAGTATGGAACTCATTTAGGTGTGAATGAACAATAGAAAAAAAAATTTCTTAGAGATATTTTCATCAAAGGAGAGCTTCACAATCCATCTAGATTTCCAGGTGGTGAAATGGCTATAGAAAATGTTTTGGTTGGGTTATTTTGGCTCTTTTTTCCCATTCCAGGTATCTTTTTTTCTCCCTGCACTCTTCTGTCTACCCCCATTTCTAACATAAAAGGAAAACAAGCCTGGTTTAGTGGAAGAGTACTAGATTTTCAGTCATAAGACCTAGATTTGAATGTTGGTTCTGTCACTTGCTGCTTTACTTTGGGCAAGTCACTTAACCTCTCCGAGCCTGAGTTTCTGTATCTGCAGAAAGAGGTAGCTGAATTAGATTACCTGTACAGATCATTCCAGCTATAAATCTATGATCCTATTGTAGCATCCCTCTGGGTTGCCTCCCTAGTGGCTGGACACTATTTTCATAGGATCCAGGGTGTAATTATTAGAGTCTAGACCTTCATCAGTGGGCTTCCCCTTAATATTCAGTCTGTAGACACAATTAGCTCATAGCAAAAAAAAACATTTACTAAGTTGACATAGCAAAAACTGTAGCTATAAAATACACCCCTCTCCACTTTCTCACAAATACACACAGTGTTCTAGACAAGAGTTGAAGAGTATTGAAGTGTGTATATAGGGAAAAAATGAAGCTAAGGCATCATCAGGAATAAATATATGAATCATCACTGATAGCTACTATGCAAGTGAAAGCCTCCATTCCATGCCACAAAGGGAACATTTATAGAAGCTGAGGATGTTTAAGAAGGAAGAGAAGACTTGGGAAGAACATGGTGGCTGCCTTCAGGCTTTGGACAGGCTAGTTGCACAGAGGAATAAATTTGACTTTTTCTGCTTGGTCCCAGGAGCAAAAAACAGGAAAATGGGCAAAATTTCAAGGAGGTTTTTTTGGCTTGATTTAAGGAAAATATTCCTAAGCATTGGAGCTATCCCAGAGGGGAAAGGGATGCCTTAGGAGGTAAGTGGTTCCCCTTTATTCAAGGACTTCAAGTAGAGTATGATGGCCACTTGTTTTGTATGTATATGGTAGTAGGGATTGCTTTCTTTGGGGAATAGGTTAGATTATTTAGTCCCTAGGGTTCCTCCCAACTCTCAAATTCTGTGATTAGTAGCAAGCAGCCACATAGTATTTTCCATCAGCTTTGCAAGGGGCTTCATAATTGTGATTTATTAGGAAGAAAAAGAGAGTAGTGAGGGAGAGAATGCAGATGTACAATTGAGACTATAGAACAAGGCTGTCTCTTGTAACTTATTCCTACAAGTACCGAACAGGTGCAGAGTCAACTGGAAGGAACAAATTGAGTTCTGCTTGCTCACTGAAATTTTAATAGGCTTTTTAGGGGTCTTAATGTATGATAATGTACTATGCTCAGCAGAAGATACCAAAGTGCTTTACACTGGCCTACCAACATCTTGGAATATTTTTTTAACTGATGAAAGATAAAATAACAAAGCCTTCTCCGAGTTCATCAAAGTTAAGTGGTGAGATTGACCTTTGGGCTCAGCTGACCAAGGCTTTACCCATTATACATCTTCCTTGAAAAAGATCAACTGAAGTTCTTTTTTAATTGATGGAAGTTTATCTTTTTTATCTATTCCAGTTTACCTAAAAGGTAAAACTAATGTCTGTGGCCTAAGATAATGTTTCTAAGGCAATGAGATGAAACGTGGCACAGAGGAAAGCCAACTTAGATTCAGAAGACCCAAGCCAGCATCTGCCAATCAGCTGTGCAATTTTATACAAATCATTTAATTTCTCTGAGCCTCAGGCACTTTTTTGGTAAAGGAAGAGGATTACACTTGCACTCACAGCATCATGGAGGTTTTATAAGGAGCAAATGAGATAATGCCACCATGAAGTATTATGTAATGGCTCTGATAGGAAATACTTAGGGGGGGAGTATGAATATTTGAAAAAACAGTGTAGACCTCTATTGTCATGTGGAGTTATGGAATAAATGGAATGTCGATCTTATTTTATGATTGAAAGTAATTTGATGAAAGCTACATAATTTTGTTAGAGAGTTTGAATAACATGAAATATCAATTTAATGGGAAATCTTATTAGATTAGTATTGATGGAATGGGGGGTTAGTCTTTATTCCAGTCATTGAAGGATTCCCATAGTTGCAAGATTGTATTCTTTTCCATGACTATTTATTAGACTATGTTTACAAGTTGGTGAGGTTGGACATAGTTTTCTGGTAATGAACTTCTCTGAACTGAGCTCAGCGTCGATTTTCTGTGTTAACATATGTCTCCCCTCCCTGAACTTAGTTCCTACTGAATTACTCTTCCATGTTGCTAGCTCATTGCCATATTTTAATTATCCAGGATCCAGGACAGTGTCCAATATATAACAGGCACTTAAATAAGACTTGCTAATTGGTTGATTTGACAAGGCTGAATCCCTACCTGCAGTGCATGACATAAACAAAATGTGCAAAGTATCACAAAGCAATCCATTGGGGAAAATGGAAAAAAGAGACAAGATGGACTTTTTAAATAGGTTCAGTAGATTTAACGCTGAAGATCCCCAGATCCAATAATCTAATTTTACATATGAAAGATCTAAGGCCGAGAGAGGTTCACTGGTTTGTTCAGGGTTACACAGGTAGACTAAGGAGTGAAGTGGGATGTTCTTCTCTGAGATTTATGGCACTCCATAACTACCGTTCTTTCCTTTACCTGGGTCATCTCCAGTTGTCCTAGTGAATATCATTTCCCTGATGTCATCATCCTCTTTGAGAATGAAGGAAAAACACAACAACGTAACAATCTTTCCTTTACATCAGTCTCCTTTTTAAATGTACTTAAGGCACGTTACTAAAGATAGAGAAGACTCTGGAGCTACAGCTTTGTTGGACAACCACCATGCATTTCTAAGGCCATCATATCTTAATTCTCCCAACTGTTAGTGTCCAGTTTCTGAATCATCTTGTATTTAACTGCTTTGTATTTATTCTCTTCATATTTACTCAATGTATACTTGTTGGCTCTCCCATTAGAATGTAAGCTTCTTGTAAGAAAATCTTGTTTAATTTGTTGTCCTTCTATCCCTAGTACCTAGCACAGTTCTTGGCACATGGTAGGCACACTTAATAAGGACTTATTTGGTTTATTGATCAGAAAAAATCAACAAAACAGAGGACCTTAAGCTTCTTGAGAGCAAAGACTGTCTCTTGCCTTTTTTTTTGTATTCCCAAAGTTTAGCACAATGTTTGGCACATATTAGGAGTTTAATAAATGTTTGTTGATTGACTAACACACCTTAAAGTTCATTGTATTCTTACTGTCATAGGTATCAGAATAGTTAGTCTACCATAAAAAGAGAGAAGTAAACTATTGCAGAAATAGAAAAGTTTTTAAAGAAAAAGAAAAGTTTTTATAGATCCCTAAAAATACGTTCTGTTTGCCACACACTGGTAATTCTAGACTCATCCTTACTAACATGGCAGGAGAGAAGGGGAGTCAGTCATCAAGCATATATGAAGCGTTTACTCTGTGTTTGACATCAAACTTAGTACTGAGTATACAAAGAAAGGCAGAAAGATGTCCCTGTCTGTAAGGAGCTCACATTCTAATTGGGGAAACCACATGACGTTGAAAGGAAATCTGAAAGGAAAGGCACTACCAGTGGGGGCTTCTTAAGCTACTAGAGGCAGCATGTCTGAGTGAGGGTAGAAGACATGTACTTTCCAATCAGATCTTGGGGAGATTTTTCTTCCTAAAGCAGCATCTCTCCATGAATGAAGTACTGCTCTTGAACTCAGACTTTAGAAGGTCTCTCTCTCATCGCTTTCAACCAACTCTCCAGGTCCTGAAAAATCCATGTCAGACATCAGAGCTGGAAGGGACCTTAGAGATAATCATGTCCAACCCAATTATTTTTCAGATAAGGAAATGGACATACACAAATTCAGTGGCTTGCCAAATATCTCACAGCTCGGTAAGTAGAATGTGAACTGATCTATATCTGTATCTGTATCTACATCTACATCTATATCTATATCTGTATCTGTATCTGTATCTGCATATGTATATGTATATGTATATGTATATGTATATGTATATGTATATGTATATCTATATCTATATCTATATCTATATCTATATCTATATCTATATCTATATC
This sequence comes from Trichosurus vulpecula, assembly GCF_011100635.1. Taxonomy (NCBI): domain Eukaryota; kingdom Metazoa; phylum Chordata; class Mammalia; order Diprotodontia; family Phalangeridae; genus Trichosurus; species Trichosurus vulpecula. Next base: position 428,786,159 of record NC_050576.1, read on the forward strand.
TATATCTATATCTATATCTATATCTATATCTATAATTCTATACTGATATGCCTTTGGAGTCAAAGGACCTGGGTTTAAATACAAAATCTGTCATTATATTTCCTGAGATAAGCCACTTAATGTCTCTGAACTGCACCAATTTCTTCACCTTTTGAGGAAGGTTGTTGGACTAGAAGACTTTTTAGGGCCCTTCCAGCTCTAAATATATTAGCCTAGTTTCTAGCATCCTGTGATCGTTTATTTTTACAAGTTAGGATAATATCAATGCAGCAAGTGGGAACTGAGAATAATTATTTTTACTCATGTATGTATGAGGCTTAGGGAGAAATCAGTGATGAAACACCCACATGGAAATCTCCAACAAGCAGTGAAAAGTGGACAGATGCTCACATTGGTCGGCTAGCTTTCTATTAAGAAGTGAGTTCTAATCCTGATATAGAAACGTACTCCCTGTGTGACCCTGAGCAGGTCACTTAATCTCTCTGAACCTCAGTTTCCCATCTGTAAAATAGGAATAAATGATAACAACACTTATCTTCCAGGATTGTTGTGAAGATTAAATATGTAAAGCACTATATAAATATATATGTAACATTACATATATTATATGTATATATTTATATGTATATTTATACAATATACATATACTATATAAATATAGTATGTGTAAAATGCTATATAAATACATATGTAACGTATTACATATAATATATATATATACATATTTATATGTACATTTATATATTGTATATATAATATAAAAATATAGTATATGTAAAGCGCTATATAAATGTTGGCTATTATTATTGTTGTCATTCGAAGTAGGAGGTGACGTCATCTACAGAAAGTAAAAGATGCCACTGGGAATCTGGGGAAAGAAGCTTTTGTTGGTATCGCTTTTTTTTTTCTGGATTAAGTCCCCTGCTCGTTGGCACACAATATATGCCAAAGGCATTATTTGTAACCACGTCTTCCTGACTCTAAGATCATCTGTCTTAGACACTGTCTAAGACTACTAACCTACAAGAACTGGATTTAGTTTGGATTCAACAAAAGATGGGAGAATTTGACCCTTTTTCTGAAGATGTAAATATGGGTCTTTGGGGGAAGATGGGAGACCTAGTTGGGAATATTGGGAATTGAATTTGCCTTGGATGCTAAAGTCATGTCCCATAGCGGCTCTCTGTTCTTCTCTGGTAATATGCTATGATTCCCATAGAAGCCATTCAGTGGTTGACCATATTCAAATTTGTTCCGTAAGTCCCAGAAATTCATCCAACCAAGGTCCAAGAGAAAGGATGCTGAATTTGGAGTCAGTGGACCTAGGTTCTGGGTCTCCTTTAATCTTTTTGGGCTTCCGTAAGATGAGGTAGATGGCTTCTGTTCTTGGATTTGGAGCCAGGAAGATTTGAGTTAAAGCCCTGCCCCATACATGTAGCAGCTGGGCAGCTCTCCCAAGCAAATCACTGAGCCTCTCAGAGCCTGTTTCCTCATTCAAAAAATGGATGTAAAAACAGCATTTACTTCAGAAGGTTAGCAGATAAGATAGCATATGTCAAGTGCTTCGTAAACATTAAAGCATCATATAAAGCCAACCTCTTTCCTCAAATTTGTATCTAAAAAGGTCAAAATGAAGCAAAAAAATGTATGTGTATCTATTTACACATGTATATGAAACTTGGAATAAAGATAATACATATAGATCAGTTACTAATTACTTGCAGGTTAGCACAAAGAGAAATATTATTTGAAGTAAGTTTTAAATAATATAACACCTATTCACAGATTTCTGTCCTCTGATGAATCTTCACTTGTGATTGTTTGCTACTTGACTAAATACTGGGCCAGAAAATTACTCTGAACATTTTCTAGCCCCAAAAGCATCTTGGGCCTTGCTCATTTGACTTTTCAATCTCCAAGTATGGTATAATCATAGGATCCAAAGCCCTACTTTACCTTGTGCTTGCCCCTCTCATCTGGTCCACTCCAGCCACCTTTGAATTTGACTTGACTCATTGTCCGAATGCCTGAGGCTTTCTCCATTAGCCCAAAATGGAGGAAGTAAAGCTCCGTTCATGACTCTTTTCTTGCCCAATGATCCCAAGAGCAACTTTTTTTTTCAGAAGTAGACTGTTCTTATCTCACTCAAACAGAAATTTCCTGCTGCTCAGGCCTGACTCTCTTTCTTTCCCTGTTCTTCTGAGGTTCAAAACCACAACTAAGAAATGTTTGGTAGTCAAATGCCACAGCCCAATTTGCTTTAATAGGGTTGGTGGTCTACTGACCCCCTTTGAAGCTCCTACGTAGAGTGTGAACTGCTGTACACTGTGTGTTAATTGTTAATTAAAGCACTTTTGTAATACTCTAGCCAGCCTTCATCTGGCAACTTTTGGCACAGACTATTTTAAAAAATATTTTGAACATTTTATTAATTTTTTTCAATTAAGAAACATTTATTTTCTCTCCCACTACCTGAAAGAAAACAGAACAAAAACAAAAACAAATCCAAATCCCTGGTAACAAATACACATAGTTAAGCAAAACAACCCCTCCCATTGGCCACTTCCAAAAATATATCTCATTCTGTGTCATGGTCCATCACTTCTCTATCACTCACTCCTCTTAAAGGTTTGGTCTTACTGAACATTTTAAACATACTTTGAAATACAAAATAGTTTTCTAATATGACTGCATACATAATTTTGCATTTGTAAAGTCGAAATGAAGCTGCTTGTAACGTAGCAGGGTAGCTGTGAGGCTCTAGAGTACACTTGCATATGACACGCTGTATCTGCCTCTGTTATTGTCATTACAAAGTGCCTGGCCCATAGCAGACATTTAATAATAATAAGTGTTTATTGATTGATTGATTGACCTACACCATGTTGGGGTAGGGCAATTACAACTGCCCCTGTTTTACAGATGAGGGAACTGAAATTCAGAGTGTCAGTGACTTATTCATGGCTATACAAGGAAGCGAATAGGTCTCCTCACTCCAAGTCCAATGGATGTTCTCTCCAATATACTATGCTGCTGTCCATGCTGCCTCTCTTAGATGGCTGACAGTAGGAAAGAATCACAAAATCCAAGAATTTTATTATTGGTAGGAGTAGTTCATATAAAGCAGTCCCTATGCATAGCATGAATCCTGTACCACTGGAGAGAGCAGGTATGGCCAGCACTGAATTTGCCACTTCTAGTAGAGATGAGATGCACTCACTAGTTTTCTTTCATAAACTACATCTTCCTGTGCACATCTGAAAGCTCTCTCTCCAAGCTCTTGAACCATCTTATAACCTTTGAACAATGGGGGAAAGTGCAACTGAGTTCCATCTATTGTTTCAGTATCACATGGAGCAGAGCTAGGAATCAAATAATGTGAGTTTAAAAAGAAGAGTCTGGAAAGCCTTTCCATTGGGGTGAGAATTCAAAAGTTGGGAGAAAGGGAAAGAAAGCCTGTGGTGTCCAGGGCCACCCCTCTTCTAACTGATGCACTGACCACCATTATGTTTATTTCTGGTGCTTTTGTGACTATAGACTGGAGAAAGAGAAGAAAGGTCAATCATTAGGTTTTTAAAAAGGAAACCAGATACTCCTCACATCACAACCTCAGCTCCAGACCTTGGGTCAATGAAATTAGGTGGCACCAGGCACTCAGGTGTCTCAGGACAAAAATCTACACTGACCCATTAGAACTAGTTTTTCCAGTGGCTGTCCTTCATCAGACAGACAGCTCATTATTCTTTTTGGTTAGCGTTCTAACCATTACCAAATAGAGAAGAACCAAAACTATTATTTTTAACAAAAAAGGCAGTCAATGATGGATTCTCCAATTAGAATAATTTTATGCCAGTACATATATATTGTTCAAAAAGTTCATTTTCTGTTGTATGTGCCCAATTCCTAAACATGAAAGAAGTGATTATAAACACTGTCACTCAGTAATTCCTCTCTCCAATTAGATTGTGTATGTGTATGTGTGTATTGTGTGTGTGTTTGCATTTATATTTACGTTTGGATAAAATAGACCTGTGTTCTGTTGATGCAAGCTGTTTAGATCCAGTGTCTGCACTGGTTGAGGAGGAAAATGGGGGATATGGAGATAGAGACAGAGAAAGTAATTATAAATTTGTATGAGTATAGCCTTTCACTCCAAAGGAAATCTACTAACCTCTGGGCCTATTTAGCCTTACCCGACCTAGTTAGATCTAGTATTTTTATAAGAAGCTCCAGTTTTTTTGACTGCCTCAGTGTAAAATCACATAGCCCCTAATATGTGTGGGCCATCTGGAAGTTGGGCTGTGTCTGTGTAGAACAGACTTCCTGCAGCAATTGTATGTAAAGTTTCATTTCCTTTAGCCTGACAAAGACAAGACCCAATGAGTAGCAGCTATGCAGGATGCACATTTCTACTTGTACATGTATATTTTGAGTTTGTGTATTTTAAAAAATGCCATATTCAATTAGGTCACCTGTGCATAAAGGTGTTGTCCATCTTCCTTGAAATCATAAGTACGATTGCTCCCCCCCCATCTGGTATATTTATTATGATGTCCTTTATTTTATCTTTCTTTTAGGAAATGATTGCAGGGAGAATGCAGACCATGATGAATTCCAAAGATATTCATGAAAAACTCATGGACAACATTATGGAAACAGAAAACATGCTGTGACAGGGTCAGACAAGATTTTCTCCCAGATCAGATCAGCAGGGAAGCTAAAGAGAGGCAAACTAAGAGAATGGGAATTAGGGCAGAAATAATCAAAGTACAGAAAATGAAAAACATTCATTTGAGGACAAAAGACACGAATATTGGTCAGTGATCTAGCCAGTCATCGAATTAGTTCAGGGCCATTAAAAGAAAGATAATTAGTTCAGGACCATTTAAAGAGAGAAATGAGGGAAAAGAGTTAGCATGGTTACTAGGACTCCATGAATTTAGCTCTGGTCACTCTGATACTCTTTGTACATATAAATGGCAGGCTAGCTCCATACAATCACTAGATAAATTATGGATATCTTAAACTTTAAATCATGGAGTATTAGAGTTGGAAGGGACCTCGAAGCTAGGTCTAGTCCAACCTCATTATTTTACAATTAAAGAAACTGAAGCTCTGGTCAACATTACTTTCTCAGGCTTATACATGGAAGAACCAGGATTGGAATCACCCATCTTCTAGCTACACGTTGTTGTCCCACAACTTTCTAAGTTATTAACAGAGTAAGAAGATTTATACTCTGACACGGATCATTACATTCAATGTCTCTCAAGCTTGTTTTGACATGAAAATCAACGCGTGTAAGGGAGAAGTCACTGTCTTCCCTCCGAATGGGTTAGGCTGCCCAGTCCTCATTTATTTCAGTGGTGCTCTTGTCCCAGTGTCCCAGCCTTGAAAGCTAAGCTTTCCTTTGACATCTCTTCCTTTGCCCCCAAAGGCAGTTAGCCACCACATTTTGTCAGGATTTATTTTATAATGGCTCAAAAATTCAGCACTTTCTTACCATTCCCACTCTATTCTAGTCCTTATGCCTTTGTGCCTGGATAGCCCTCAAACTGGTCTTCTGACTTCCAGTCTCTTCCCCTTCCATTCTACATCCTACCAAGTTAATAATTCTAAAACACCATTTTTATCACATAGTGCCTCAGCTACACAACATACCGTATCTCCCTATTGTCCAAGGCAAGAACTCTTCTGCCTGGCTATCATCACCCTGCATGATCTGGTCATGTCATGTCTGTCCAGGCTTTTTCCTATCGCTCTCTAGCAGAGTTCTCTATCCAAGTCAGGCTGGTCTTCTTTTTGGTGCCCAAGCATTGTAAAAGCTCTCATGCTTTCTAGACTTTTCTCATGCTGCTTCCTAATCTCTATTAAAGTTAAAGCTGCATTGAGGCTTTTGGGACACCTCGTATACATGTCTATCTATGAATACACATACATTTGCCATGTAAACATACAGATACAAGGCTATGGCCACGAATCTATCCTCTATCTCTTGTCTGCCACATCATGGCTGTGTGTGACCCTGGACAAGTAACGTGAGCTCTTAGCACTCTGAGTACTCTAGATTATAATGTGCAGAGAAAGTGCAAATTTGCATTGGTAGAAAGTATTTTCTCATCAGGAAGTTTCCCATATCAATGAAATATAGGTCTTAACCCATAGATAGTATCTATTTCCTGATTCACTCATTGCTTGCTGGATGTGTTGGATCTTGCGTGGTCCTTGAGGTCAGTGCCATGGTTTCCCTCCTACATGACGCTGGCTTGCCTACTGATGGCATAGAAGTGCTCAATAAATACTTCATGATAGGCTGTTTTTGTAAACTGGATACAATCTTTTTCAGATTGCCATCTTTTCAGTTGTTTTTTAGTCTTTTCCCCAACTTTTCATGGTCCCATTTGGTGTTTTCTTGGCACAGATACTGGAGTAGTTTGCCATGTCCCTCTCCAGCTCATTTCACAAATGAGGAAATTGAGTGACTTGCCGAAGGTCACACAGCTAGTGAGTGTCTGAGGTCAGATTTGAACTCAGGAAGATGAGTCTTCCTGACTCGAGTCCAGGCATTCTATCTACTATATTGTCTAGCTTCCCCAGCTTCCATCTTTATCCTCTGTCACTGACGAGCAGAGGTATCCATTCAACTTAAGAATTTCTAGATGACTTGAGCATATATCAATAAGAACTAATTTTATTTTTAAAAATAACAATTTTAGCTATTTCTAATGGATTGTTTAAAATAAAATGTCCTTGTTTCATAAACAAATGCACAAACCCATATTTCACAAACATTTAGCCTTTTTCTTGATGACAGAGCATCACCATTAATAACATCGTTTGCTACAATGCCCCAGGGGCCATAATCGACCTGTTTTCCTCTAGACTATAGGACCACAGGAAACTGCATTTTAATCATTTTTCTTTCCCTCCTTTTGCTAATGGTTGTCTCTTTTGCTGCTGAGATTGTGTCTTTCTTAAATGTGTTGCTTTTTTTTACGTAGGGCACTTCCATTTCTTCTACACAGGTATGTGCATGTGCTTTGTGCTTTGTTTACTAATCACTCAGAGACCTTTTTCATGTCCAAAAGAGTGCTCACAGTATCTTTTTTTTCAACTCCCTCCCTCTTCAGGACTTTCCTCTTACTGTAGTTGGCACAGCTATTCGTCCAGTCACCCAGTCCCTTTCACCAACTTCACTCTCACTCACCCCACATACCCTATATGACCAAACCTTATTGCTTATACCCTCGAAACAACTTGTATTTCTCTTCTTTTCTCTCTGCACACAGCCACAACTCCAGTTCAACCATCACTCCTTTCCTCAACTATTGCAATAGCTTTCAAATTGGTCTCATGCCTCAATTTTCTCTTCATTCCAGTCCATCTTCTCAGCTACCAAAGTGATTCTCTAATATAATAAGTCTGACTACATCCTGTCTCCTACTCAGCAACCTCCAGTGGCTCCCTATTGCTTCCAAAATCAATTCCATTGGTCAGTATTTAAAGATCTTGATAACCTGACCCCTCCCTCCAGACTTCTAACACTTTACTCCCTTCCATACACTCTGTGATCCATTCTTGTTGTTCAGTAGTTTATCAGTCATATCCAACTCTTGTGACCCCATTTGGGGTTTTCTTGGCAGAGATACTGCAGTAGTTAGCCACTTCTTTCTCCAGCTCATTTTACAGATGAAGAAACTGAGGCATACAGGGTTACGTGACTTGCCCAGGGTCACACAGCTAGTAAGTATCTGAGACCAGATTTGAACTCAAGAGCATGAGTCTTCCTAACTCCAGATCTTGTGCTCTGTGCACTATGATGCCACCTAGCTGAGCCTGATCAATTCGCACTAGCCCACTTGCTGTACCCCACATATGACACTCTCTTCTTTTCACATTTAGACTAACTGCCACATTTACTTCCTGGTTTCTTTGGCTTTTCTCAAGTATCAGCTCAAATCCATCTTATTCAGGGAGACTTTTCCTATCCTCCCTCCCTTTTCTCCCACTGCTAGTGTTTTCTTCCTTGTGATTATCTCCTGTGTGTCTGTGTATCATATGTACCTAGTGATTTACTCATTCTCTTTCCCATTAGAATGTCTACTCCATAAAAGGCCAGTTTTCTAAAGCTTTTTTTTGTATTTGTAGCTCTTAGCATAATGCCTGGCACATAATAAGTCTGAAGTAAGTGTTTTTCAGTCAGTTGATTCACATTTCATGTCTTGGTTCACTTCTGCGTTTCTGGATATTTGAAGCTGATGGAAGTATGGCCTCTGGCTAAGTAAGTTAGCACTCTCTCTGTGGAACAACTTTGATGTCTTTTTTTTATTCCCTGTGATTATTTAAAACTCAGTAAAAACTGAGATTTTAACTTATTTCTTCCAAAAAAGATTTTCATGTGAAATAAAATGTAATGACATTTTCAGTAATTTTATGTATTGTCAATGATTTTGGAAAAGCTACTCCATTGCATTATAAATGCTGTGGCCAATGGCTATCAGAAACTTTTTTTAAAAATTTATTTATTTAACATATTTAGTTTTCAGCATTGGTTTTCACAAGAGTTTGAATCACAAATTTTCTCCCCATTTCTACCCTCCCCCCCACTCCAAGACAGCATATATTCTGGTTGCCCGGTTCCCCAGTCAGCCCTCCCTTCTGTCACCCCACTCCCCTCCCATCCCCTTTTCCCTTCCTTTCTTGTAGGGCAAGATAAATTTCTACGCACCATTGCCTGTGTATCTTATTTTCTAGTTGCATGCAAAAACTTTTTTTTTGTTTTTGAACGTCTGTTTTTAAAACTTTGAGTTCCAAATTCTCCCCCCTCTTCCCTTTCCACCCACCCTCCCTAAGAAGTCAAGCAATTCAACACAGGCCACATGTGTATCATTGTGTATAACCCTTCCAAAATACTCATGTTGTGAAAGACTCACTGTATTTTGCTCCTTCCCAACCCCTCCCCTTTTACTGAATTTTCTCCCTTGACCCTGTCCCCTTTCCAAAGTATTTGTTTTTGATTATCTCCATCCCCATCTGCCCTCCCCTCCATCATCCCCACACTTTTTTATCTTCCTCCCTCTTCTTTCCTGTGGGGTAAGATACTCAATTGGGTATGTATGGTATTCCCTCCTCAGGCCAAATCTGATGAGAGCAAGGTTCACTCATTCCCCCCTCACCTGCCCTCTCCCCTGCTCCCCCAGAACTGCTTCCTCTTGCCACCTTTGTGCGAGATAATCCACCCCATTCTATCTTTCCCTGCCTCCCTCTCTCAATATATTCCTGTCTCATCCCTTAATTTGATTTTATTTCTTTCAGGTATCTTCATCTTCAACTCTCTCTCTCTCTCTCTCCATATATATATATATATATATATATACATATATATATATATACACATATATACACATATATCCATACATATACACATACATACACATTCACTTATATATATACATAAACATATATATATATATATATATATATATATATATATATATATATATATATATATGTATGCATGTTCCCTTCAGCTACCCTAATACTGAGGTCTCATGAATCATACACATCATCTTTCCATGTAGGAATGTAAACAAAACAGTTCAACTTTAGTAAGTCCCTTGCAATTTCTTTTCCTTGTTCTTTTTATTGATTACCTTTTCAGGCTTCTCTTGATTCTTGTGTTTGAAAGTCAAATTTTCTGTTCAGCTCTGGTCTTTTCATTGAGAAAGCTTGAAAGTCCTCTATTTTATTGAAAATCCATATTTTGCCTTGGAGCATGATACTCATTATTTCTGGGTAGGTGATTCTAGGTTTTAATCCTAGCTCCATTGACCTCCGGAATATCATATTCCAAGCCCTTTGATCTCTTAATGTAGAAGCTGCCAGATCTTGGGTTATTCTGATTGGGTTTCCACAATACTCAAATTGTTTCTTTCTGGCTGCTTGCAGTATTTTCTCCTTGATCTGGGAGCTCTGGAATTTGGCGACAATATTCCTAGGAGATTTCTTTTTGGGATCTATTTGAAGAGGCGATCGGTGGATTCTTTCAATTTCTATTTTGCCCTGTGGCTCTAGAATATCAGGGCAGTTCTCCTTGATAATTTCTTGAAAGATGATATCTAGGCTCTTTTTTTGATCATGGCTTTCAGGTAGTCCAATAATTTTTAAATTATCTCTCCTGGATCTATATTCCAGGCCAGTGGTTTTTCCAATGAGATATTTGACATTGTCTTCCATTTTTTCATTCCTTCAGTTCTGTTTGATAATATCTTGATTTCTCATAAAGTCATTAGCTTCCACTTGCTATCAGAAACTTTTTGAGAGGAAATTTTCATTATGGACAAAAATGCCCCCGGCTACCCTTCAGATCTGTGATGACTGAGGAATCAAGCAATGGCCCTTATTTCTGCAAAATGGATCTCACAGATGGACTGAATTTCTCAAAGCAAGTACATTGTAAAGCATTGACAAGGTGAAGTGGAAACGCATGAGACCAGAACTTTAAGGAGGCTTTGCTTCTACTCTTAGGCTGCTACTAATCTGTCAGTAAGCCAGGTACACCTTTTCTCTGGACCTCAGTTTTCTCCTCTGTAAAAAGGAGAGAGTTAGGCTAAATGACATTTTAATGACCATTATAACTCTCCTATACTATGACTGCTGATGACTCTTGAAAATGAAAAAAAAATAGCAATATAGGCATGTAAAAATCAAACATATTTTAGACTGAAAATCTTCAAAGCAACAATAGCAAAAGAATTATCATTTCTATTTAATGGAGCAGGAAAACTAAGGCATACAAGAAAAACACATTATTCAGATTAAGATGGTTGGCAAGGAAAGGTTAAGTTGTCCAGAGGTTAGTGATAGAAGTTAGAATTCCTAATTCTTGTCCAGGTCCTAGCCATGAGATCATGCTGAAGTATTCAGATGAGGATAGAAACAAATCTAACTTCTCCATGTGTTTGCAACCTTTAATCACATTTTCAGGGTGAAAACAGTAGGGAAAAAAGCCAAGTTCAATGGGCCAGAGAGCTGGCAGAGAGGAGTATATTATATCTTCTGTCAGAAGCATACTGTTATCATCTTTGACAGTGATTTATTCCTGAATCTGTAATACAGAAATCATAGCATATGCTTTCTAAAGTTAAACCAAAATTGTCCCAAAGGATGAAATTAACTTTCATTTAATAATTCTAATTAATATTGTAAAATGAAATTCCATATCTGGGAATTAGGGATAGGAGTAGGTGAAAGTTACTGAATCTGTGATTTGATTCATATAAAGAATTTTCAGATCAAGACATTTTCTCTAGTGCAGGTCTATGAATTCTCTGCTATTTATAATATTAGAAAGCTGCCTAGAGAGTAATTGACTTGTAAAAAAAAATGAGTCTTGAACTCAGGTCTTCCCAGTTTTAGTACCAGCTCTCCCAACACTATACAATATTATCTCTTAACTAGGAAATACAAATGTTAAATGATTCCTGCAATCTACATGAAAGTAAATCCATTTCCATGACTCTGAACTCAAAGATAACAGTGCTGAAATGTTCGAATAAAAGGAAATTATATCAATTAAAATGCAGTGCAGGTGAGGATGCCTTCTAAACTATCCAGTATCCTATGCGTTGTTTGATATTCTTTCATAAGAAAAGTTGAATCAATGACTTTGTCAATATCTTTCCTTTTCAGTTTTTTTAAAATTTTCATGAATTCCTTAAAAGTGCCCAGAAGACATTAGTGCCTTGGTGGTCTGAAGATTTCATCCATCCATTCAATCAATTTTTCAACAAACATTTATTGAGTACCAATACTATGCTAGGTATGCAAAGGACATATATAGATATGGTCTTTGACTCCAAAAAGGTTACAACTTAATAAGGGCGAGTAAGTCATACACATTGATATTTGAGTGACTACGTGATCTTGTTTATGTGTAGGCTTCTTAGACTCATACATACTACAGTCAATCCATTTGTTCAGATCTTGAACACACATTGTTCAAGTTCTTCCAAAAATCCCCTATGCATTTACTTAATGTGCTAGAGTATTTCCTTTATGTCCTTCTACATTTGGCAAATTCTCCTATAACACTCAGACTGCCCACCTTTTAGCAATGAGAATCACCTCATTGCTAGAACTTTTTTTAGGCTGCCATATCCTTGATGGTGTCTTTTAAACCAACTGTGGGTCCAAGGCATCCCTGACAAAATTCTGAAGTCTTCTTACTTCCCAATACAGATTTATATTGCCCATTGGGTCACTTATAATTTTAATTCTCCTGTGTTCATCCCATGTGGTAGTATTCCATGACATTCAGATACATAGCATCTCTAAGAGAATATCTATGTTAAAACAAGATGGGCTTTTGTCTCAAAGGGCAGTTTGGGATCATTTCAAGTATCACACAATTTCCCAAATGCAATACATACTGATGTCCTCTTGGTTGTAGGCCTGGTCCACTGTCCATATGCAGTATTTAGCCAAAATATCTAGATTAACCCAATGGGCTACTTACTCAATCATAGAATACAATTGAGGCAATATGTATTCTTCAATTGCTTTTTTTCCTGCATGGATCCTTTTAGATGCCTTCGATCTCACTGAAGAGGCCCTATAGGATTTCAGGGCTTGATGCAGTCAGCCCAATGTAGGGGCAAACATTAACATCTGGAAGACATCATTATCCATAGTGAGTACTTCTTCCATTTGGACTTTGTGCAGGAAATCCTTAATGACAGTGACTAACACCTTTGCTCAGCATATGTTTCCCATTTTTACTTCTTGTCTGATGCTGATTGTGACTGAAAGGCAGTGTAGTGTAGCAGATAGAGTGCTGGAGTCAGGAAGAATTGGGCTGAATTCTCACTTCAAACAGCTTTGTAAGCCTGACCAATTCATGTGACCTCGTGGCCTTGCTTTCATCAACTGAAAAAGAAAGGTGTTGATCTTTTATGTCTTTTCCAGATCTCAGTCTATGACCCTATGGCAACCCGAGGCAGCTTAGAGACAGGGACTAGAGTGCTGCACTTGGAGTCAGGAAGATCTGCATTGAAGTACTGACTCAGAAAATTGCTAGCTGTGTAACCCTGAGTAAATGTTTTAGCCTCAGTTTCTTCATCTGTAGAATGTGGATAATGATAGCATCTGCAAAACAGGGAGGTTGAGAGCACCAAAAGAGATATCTCATTGATTGAATCTATCAAAGGATCTTGTATGGCTGGCACACCATTTTGGAGGAAAGCCTTTAAGGGTACACTGTGCTCTACAGAATAAAATTATTTCTTATAGTCATCAAATAATCACAGCAGGATTTTATAAACTACACTCTCCAATTATATGATTGGGAAGATATTTTCTAGTATAGGAGGTAATCTGTGAAAGTCTGGCTGTTATCTTCTTGTACTTCCAGTAAGGGTATCATTGACATGTGTATAGGTCATTCTCACCAATATTTTATAGCATTGAGAAAGCTGGCATATCATTTTACAGTTGCTGCTGTCTTCTTAGTCCGATGTATTATTAATATAATCTACAATTATTATTAATTAATATAACCCACAATCTTTTTACTTCTTATTAGACTTATCAGACTTCTCCCTTTCTTTGAGGTATCTTGACCTCTGAGTACCTTTAAAAATATGTGGTCCTCAGTAGAATTGTTTTCCCTGCAGTTGGTCTCGTCCACCCCTTTTCTCAAGTCATCTTAAGTGCTGTTTCTAATGCTTCATATAGAGCATCATTGAGGTGGTAGAGTCCAGTGTTGCGGTTTTACTGCCATAGATGAGGAGGACAGGTCACCGTTGAGATGCTAACAAGTCTGTGTGATTTGTATGTATGCGCCTTCCTCCTAGGAGATCACTTAAAAAACTCTCGCGATGACTGATCTAGCTAAGATGAGGCTACTGCCAAGATTTCTGCAAGTTGGTTTTCTCCTTCACAGCTTTACATTATTTAATGAAGTGAATATGACAGCCAATCTTCCATCTTCCTACTACAGACAGGTTTACAAATGAACATGCACTTGAAGCCAGTGTTGCCCTTTGTTTTCTTGGCTTGACAATTGCACTAGTAGAGATGAAAGTATAATGGCCTCCTAATTAGTCTTCCTGATTCCAGAATCTCCCTTCTCTAATTTATTCTGCAAATAGCTGAACAATTGAGAGTCCCAAATTGAATATCTGAGCACGTCCTCCTGTTCTCAAGAATAGTCAGTTATTCTGTATTTTTGTTGCTCAGTTGTTTCAGTCATGTCCAAATCCTCATGACACCTTTGGGGCTGGGTTTTTCTGCCAAAGATACTGGAGTGGTTTGCCCTGATTCATTTTATAGATCAGGAAATTGAGGCAAACGAGGTTGAGTGATTTGTCAAGAGTCATACCGCCAGTAGGTGACTGAGGCCAGATTTGAACCTAGAGTGACAAATATTGCTGACTCCAGGCTGAGAATCCTATCTCCTACACCACCTAGTTGCCCTATTGATTTTAGGGTAAAATGAAAACTCCACTTTTTGCTCTTAAAATGCTCATTCACACATTCAGCATTCTAAACAAACCACTCTGTTTGCTGTTCTTCAGACCCAGGTTTCTATCTCCTCCCTTTTTTTTTTCTATACCTTTGGCTCTTAGACTCTATCTCAGTTTCCTTCAAGGCTCATTTCATGTGCCATTCCCTGTAGGAGGCTTACTATGCATGTGCTTGGGATTTACTGTATGCCCTCTGAAGATGGGATTTTTGTCTTCTGATCACCTGGCAATGGTATATATAGGTCCTAGAAAGAACAGAATATCCTTTGTTAAGTGCATAACAATCACAGTTCTAAGAACTGGGGACAGAAATACAGAAGCAAAGACAGCTTCTGCCCTTAAGGAGCTTACATTCTAGTAGACGAATACAACACACACAGGGGCATAACAGCCAGAGAGAGGTAGTCTGGACTGGAGACTGAGAGTAATGGCTAGTCAGGCCCAGGAGAAGTAGATTAACACAACCTTTCCAGAAATAATAGAAACACTGTTTTGCTCGTGGTTCCACAGTGATAGATTTGAGGAGGTGGATGAAGGACTATGAGGATGACAGCCAAGAAGTAGGGAACTAAATGAAACATAGCTGGGTTCTGACTGAAATAGTGGGCCAGGGGAGGCAGTAAGGAGTCGAGACAGAGCAACTCCAAGGCCATATGATGGAGATGAAAGTGGCCAGTTCTCCAGGATGTGGTTTCTGGTTCAGGAAGCAAGGGGCTAGGTTGGAAAATGATGAGAAGCGTGGCTTATAAAGACTTGTTGAATCGTACTTAGCATTAGCCTCCTTGTTGCGATAACTCAGTTCAACTTCTCTAAGAAATGGCATTAATCAAGACCTGAGTCATTACTGATACCTATTTTCTGAGACAACAACCTCATTGAAATAGGACTGGCTATCGTCATTATAACTGCACAAGGTGTCTCTTCATCTTCATCCTTTCTTCAAGACGGGGTCAAGAGAGGCCCGGCCAATTGATTCCCTCCCCAGGCAAAGAAATGGAATAATAGATGGGCAGGTAAAGAGCTAAGGTCTTAATGTGTTCACTGAAGTGTGAAGTGTCTTCATGCACAAATCATCCAGGTTCCCTTCATAGCTACAGAATTATAAAAATGCTAATTGAGTGCCACGGCTTTAATGAAAGGGTTCCAAATTTATCTGATTGACTGACAGAGAAGAATAGAAGTAAGTACATGTGAAAAGGAAACAATAGCCCTCAATCTAGTTCTAAATGCCAACAGACATCTTCCTTTTAAATACATGAATAAGAAATATTTTGTATAAAATGCTCCTAAGTTCAGGGCCTGAACATTTCCCATACTTAAACTTCCTGTCCTTAAAATTCCTTGTGCTTTCATATAAGTGGTGACAACCTTTTTAAGAGATTGGGAAAAAGCATTTCTCTAGCTGGCAACAATTTGCATATGACAGGACTGTATTTTGTGGTTGTTTTAAAGTTATTTTAGTCAGTCCAATCCTTTGTGATCTCTTTTGGGGTTTTCTTGGCAAAGATACTGGAGCGGTTTGACATTTCGTTCTTCAGCTCATCTTACAGATAAGGAAGCTGAGGTAAATAAGCTTAAGTAATTTGTCTAGGGTCACAGAGCTAGTATGTGTCTGAGGCTGGGTTTGAACTCAGGTCTTTCCAGCTCCAAGTCCAGTGTTCTATCCACTGTGCCACCTTGCTGCTGTAGGACTGCATTAATTCACACCAGAAGAACAAGGATGATAAGTTCCCAGGTCAAAACCCATGAGAAGTAAAACATGACTCCTCACAGTCCCTACCAATGAATGAATGAAAGAAAATATACTACATACTAAGGACCAGGAAAACAAATAGAAAAGCAGACAATCTCTGCTCCCAAGGAATTCACATTCTAACAGGGTGAGAAAGTTCACATAGGAGGTTTGAGCTCCTAGCTTCAGCAAGCTAGATAGGAAGGCCCAGTGGTTCTTAGGATGCAGAGAAAAAGGATATAATAATACACCATCAGTAATGCCACTTCTATTGATAAAAGCATGTATTTTCGATGTTGAAACATTTGACAGTATGAAGGATTGTGATGGTAAGAATATTTCTTCCTGGATTTTCAGGTATGACCTGGGTACCAACTATATTCCTCTTGTTCAAGGAATGGGGAAACAAATTATATAGTGACTTCCTGCCAGGACGTTGGGTGACAAGTGATATGATGATTGTTTTTGGCTACTGTGCCCCATAAAACAAACTCCCTTTCTGTCTTGCCCCCATTAAAAAGGGGCATTCATCAAAAGCAGTCCATTTGTTCTTCTGAATTCACTTGGCCAAGAGGGTGGGCAAGGCAAGAGTGGCTGCCAAAGATCACACAGTTCTGACGCTAGCTATAAAGATTGATTTAAGTGCTAGCACTCCGAACTTGGGATTGTCGTCCAACAAATAATGGATTGAAGAGTCAATATTGACATCCTTGCTATAAATAACACATGACCGCACAAGTGGAAGAATGGTTCATGGGTCCACCTTGGAGAAACCAATAAAGGAGTTGCTCAAGTTGATTTATCATGTGTCCAAAGTCAACAAGAAATATAATTTTTTATGGGACAGTTGAGCAGATTGCTTTGCAGTGTAGGCCAACCTACCACCAAGAAGATATGGTAATTTGTATGCCACCATCTGTCGTAAAGGATAAAATAGAAAAAAAAGATATGATGGACTTGGCAAGATCTTCCAAGTTAATAGCTAATAATAATAGCTTGCATTTAGATTCAAGCTCCAAGTTAATAATAGCTAGCATTTCTATAGTGCTTTAAAGTTTGAAAAGTATCTTACAAATATTGTGTCATTGGATCCTCACAACAGCCCTGAGAGATAGGTCCTATCATTATTCACATTTTATAGTTGAGGGAACTGAGACAGACAGAAGTTAAGTGAGTTGCCCAATGTTACACCATTAGTAAGTATTCAAGATTGGATTTCAACTCAGGTCTTCATGTACTGCAGCATTTAGCTGCCTCGAACTTGTCAATAAATATTTCTAATTTCTCTAATTAATTCAATATATATACTTATACCTATAGCTATGCCTACCTAAGTACATATATATATACATATACATATTTGATACTAAGAGGCTTTTAGGCAAAAGTGATCACAGAGGAAGATGGGAAAATTCTGCTGGAAAAATATGGATTGAGAATCAAGGAATCAATGAAGTTTGCCTCTTGGCAAGCCGATAATCAAAATAAAAATGTTTGATATCTTGGTGGCCAAAGTATCCAGTAGGTGAAGGAAAAAACCTCCCAAGAATTCTCCAAACAGATAACTAATACTCATTTCCAGTAAATAATGTGGGCACAAATGATACTACCTGGAATAATCTAGAAAGCATTGCTAAATATTCCAAAATTTATACAAGAAAATGTAGACCTCAGGAGCACATACATGTTCATCACTACTTATAACTGAAGACAAGAGTTTCAGAGGTTAAAAAAGCAAATTTGGAAATTGAAGAGCTGATTAAGAAGATAGGGTTTGAGATGGAATTTGGATTTGCTATGGCAAAATATTGGAATGATGGACTCCTGACTAAGGGTGGAGTGCACCTGGTGAGGTCTGGTAAGAACAGTTTTGTCTAGAGTTTTGAAGATAGAACCACATGGAATTTAAATCGAAAAGGAAAGGAAAAAGAGAATGAGTGTCTGTATATGTTGAACTACACACCTGAGAAAGTAGCTACACTGAAGCAAAAATGGCATTGACAATACCCAGAAATTCACAGAAGAGGAAATCCAAGAAAATAACCAGCTATAAAGTCTGTGGTCTCAGATGTCTATATAAATCTCCAACGTAAGGGGAACAGAGAGAGGCTCATGGCCTAGTCCAGAGAGTGACAACCTTCAAGCCAGGATGATCTGATTTGAACCCCAACCAGACACATACTACCTCTGTAACTCTCAGCAAGTCCTTTAATCTTCCAGTTCTGTTGATAACTCTCTAAGAGTGGAAGGTGCTAATCCACATTAGTAAAATGATTTCTTTTGGTGTAATTTCTATACCAGTGAAATAACAGTTACAATCCATATCTCTATCCATATATCCATATAACAAACAAGGGGTAATGGAAGTGCTAAGGCAAGGAGAGGAAATTTTCATCATAAGTATCAGTGAGACTTGGTGGGATGAGACATAGAACTGAAATTTGGCTCAAGAAGGGGAGCGTATTGCAATGTGTTCAGATCAGTACAAGAAGGTAGTAGGGTAATATTGTACGTTGAGAAGATATACTCTTGTCAGGAATTCTAGGAATGGAGTTGGAGAAGTGTTGAGCATTTTTGTAATGAGGAAGACAGGAATAAGTGATGTTATGAATACCCAAACTAATTATAATTGTATTTATTATTTTTATATCACTATATATTATTGTATTATAATATGTTTATTATATAATTAAAGATACTATCTGCATCCAGAGTAAGAACTGATAAATAGAAATATGTATAGAATTTTTCACATACATACACACACCTATTTGTATCTAATGGTAGCCATCTCTAGGGTGGGGAGGAAAGAAAACAAGGAAAAAAAAGAAATTTACCTGATAACTTTATTATATATTTAAAAGGAATAGCAAGTTGTACATAACAGACTTGCAATTTCATGTACAATCTTTTTTATTATGCTATGTTATGGAAATACTCATTTTATTCCATAAATTAAAAATGAATAAAAAAGAAATGTGATATTACATACCACATGGACAAAAGGAGCAAATAAGTAGGTAGTTCGAGTAAAAGATACTATATAGTAAAGATGAAGGCTTTCCCTTATCCAAAAAACTTCCAGAGCTCTTTCTTTCTCCCAAAGACAGATCCACTAATAACTTCTTAAGTCAGTTTAACAATGATATTAGCCTATAAAAGGTGGAGCAACCAATTCAAGGTAGTTCTATTCTTTATCTGATTCTCAATATCACAGAGGAACTAGTTGTTGAGGTGAAAATTAAGTCAATATTTGTGACAAATGACCTCTCAATTTTAGAACTTTGTGGTAGCAAAAGTTAGTATTATTTCAGCTAAGCAAATATAAAAGAATGGAAAAGATCCCATAGACTGAAATTCTACTGGCAAAGTCAGTCCAGAAATTGTAGCAATCAATCTTTAAATGAAATTCTGTGAAGTATTCAGAAAGAGCAAAAACTGCCAAAAAGTAGGAAAGGGAGAAATTGTCTAAAGGACCCTACGGGAATGAACAAGAACTCATTGACAGTTTAGATTTTTGAAAGACATATACAGACGCTCAGACCATTGTCTTAGAGCTAAGATCGCATTTTATTAAAAGCAAGAAGAATGATAATGATGAAAAGATGTGACATACAATTAAAAATTATACTGAATTACTGAAGAAAGGTTATTGAAAATCAAAAATAGACAATGAATGACAAAAATGTTCATTCCTCTACCTTTTATGGATGAAATCATTGCTCAGGCAAGTCAGTGAGTTATTAGGTGCTTGTTTTTGGAAGAACAGATGTCTGGATAATTGAAGTCCTTACCATAGTATACCTCTGTGCTAGGCTTATGATCTTTTTTCTCAAATTCATCTTATTTTTTTCCTTCTGTCCAGGTAATATTTAGTATCCTGCAATCACAAAATTATTTTAGTTTCTGCCTCTTTTGATCTTCATCCCAAGACTCTCCATCATTTTTCTTTCTCTTATTCCTGTATTTCTTCACCTTCTTTATACACAATGCTACCCCACTGGCTTCATCTTTAACCTTCTTTCCTTCTTTTGAATAAGGTAAACCCATCTAGAGCCATAGACCAGTCATGGGTTTCATCCTACCAATTTTAAATGATAACTACAAGGTAACATTTGTTTATTCATGTTAATATCTTGTTTTCTTGTTTGTTGCCTAAAATTTGTTCAAGGCCATTGTCTTTGCTTCTGTCTCTATTCTTGGATTTTGTGTTCCATTAATTTTTTGGTGTCTCTGCTACTATTCTTTTACTTTTTCTTAGGGGCTGCTTCTCTTGTATCTAACTTGGAGGATGTACATAAGTGGTCATCTCCTCCATCCTTTTTGGCTTAAGGTCTTTTTTTCTATCTTTTTAGAGCTGGAGGACAACTGGAAGATACATTCTTATAAACCTTTTTAAGGTGGATCCTATCTCTGAGCAGGAATCTTTCAATGCTATAATTTAAACCACAGTCCAGAAATTCAAATTCCATTCTCAAATACCATGTTCTTGACTATCTATTCACTTTCCAAATTAATTTCTCTCCTTTTCATATCTTGCCTTTACTGAGCAACAGTGAGTAAAACACAACCTATGCCCCTTTAATCTTCTATTTCTTACCCAAAGCTTCATAATAATTGGTAATACTTTTTATAGTCTTTATATACACTAAAACTGTTCCTCATAAGCATCTGGCTTCCTCCTCCACTTGAAAGCATTAAAACAATTTTTAAAGTGCTATCCCTGTGAGATACTGCTGCTCTTCTTCCAAACCCTTCTGCATCACAAAAGGCTTTATAGGTGTTTTGAGCTATGATGATATCTTCTGCTAAAAGAGTATAACACTTCCTCAGCAAACCGCCAAGGGCAGCTGTGTGCAACACTTCCTCAGCAAACCACCAAGGGCAGCTGTGTGCTAAGAGGACTTAACATTGCATTAGTACCTGAAAGTATCAGAATAGTAGTTTTGCCCAGAAAAGAGAACTATGATGATGAGAAGGGAAAAAGGCAAATTCAAATCCCTAGTCTAGAATTATCTCCTAACATTGGAGTGTGCCTACACATACACATATACAAACATATGTACATATATGTATATTTACAATTAATCTCCAACTTTCGTGGGGGTAATATTCCTAGAAAATGACAACAAAAGTAAATAATGCAAATGTTCATATATTGAACCTATGGGAAACAGAGGGTTAGGTTCACACAACCACCAAAGACTAATCTTTTGTTAGAGATTGCCAAAAATACACTTTTCTGCATATAATTCTTTATCGAAACATTAATTCTGATAATGTCTTTTTCCTAACAAAGTAGCCATGAAAAAAACCCATAAAATATAGTACACAAAATAAACTTGGTAACATGCAATGCATTTCTTCTTGCTAGTAATTCCCTAGAATTTCGTGACATTTTGTGCTAACATTTCAATAAACAAAATTGATTTCAAATAATATTCACTTTTCATAACACAAAAATCTATGGCACCATAAATAATGTACTGCAAATAAAATTCTTAAAACAAAAACATTTTTTAACCTGAATCTTACTTCCTCTGTGTCAGATGGCTCTGTGAGGACATTGTACTGCTGTAAATCTCTCTACTTTGGCCATCCCCTGAAAACCAATGGAGTCGTTACTGGGACTTTAGTCACTGTTGTAGGAAGACACTGAGACTGGTAAGATCTTGACAATACCTCCAATGCTCTGTCCTTCATGACTGGTGGATGGCATTGGAGATTGTGAAGTACTTACCAGCTTGAAATAATCCATCAGTGAAGTCTGTTCCCTGTGCTGTTTGAGATCCTTAAGGTTCTTCTGGCCAACAATGGCTGAAGACAATGTGGCACAAAGTTTATCAAACACCTTTATTTTCTCTCTAAGGCCATCACTGACTATGCACACTTGGGCTTAGTGCCCAAAATACTTGCATTACACTTTGGGGGCATAATCGCAACACAGAACTTGAGTTTTAAAGGCAAGCAATAAAAATATGCAATGAATACCAAGGAATTCTTTCCAGTGGTAGGGTGAAGAAGGGTCTAGTAGGATACCAGCTGCTCCACAATCTTGCATAAGTGACACCTCTCTTTTTTTCTCTTCTGTGAATATGAATGGTTGCTAATGAAAAAATGAAAATGAAGGTAGTAATAAAATTCCATGAATGTTTGGTCATAAAATTTAAATGCTTGAGTGTTGAAGAATGATGAAATATAGATAGATAGATAGACAGACAGATAAATTGTCTCCTTTGTTACATAGAGAAGAAAGGTTAGAAATACAATAGATTTTAGAAGGTTTTGAGGGTCTTCCTGGAGAGAAGAGAATTGGATTCTCCAAGGCCCAAAAAGCTGCTTGTTGTCCAAAGAATATGAGAGTAGAGCCACAGGAGCTACCAGGTGCTACAACATCCAGTAACGGGCAGCAATTGTCTTTGCCGATACAATAACAACAAGGAAGAGGTATGTTTCCTTTCCAGACATGGAGCCGAGATACATAAGAGAATGTGCCAAGACTTTTCAAAATGGGTGACAACTATTCTGAAGATTAATGTAGCACAAATGAGAGGCCTAAAGAGATATTTAAATTGAATGTGAGATTGAGCCTGCAAGGAGATTACTAGCTTTCTTTGAAAAAAAAAACCTCTAAATTATTTTTTAGATTGCCCAATAAAAGCAGCTGACATAGACTAGACTATGAAGCTACATCTTAAAAATGGTAGCCAGAAAGTGGAAGATGATGTTGGCTCTCTCGGTGACAGGGCTTACCGAGCCATCAAGTGGCTTATTAACCACCAATCCCTGATTTCTATATCTCTCGATCTATCTACATACATACAAAATGTTACAAAAATCTTAGTTCAGTGTTAAGCTGTAGTAGCTTAAGCATAAAACATGTTCCAAAAGTCTTAGTGCAAATATAAACACACACATACACACATATGTATGTATTTATCTTTCTATATGTATAGATCTATATTGTTTGTATATTGTGTATACATATGTATCCTACATGAATTTGAATTTTCTTTATCAATTACAGTTCTTTTTTTCCCCTTTACCCAATCACAGTGTATGACTGATGCAATCACATGAGACTCTATGGATGTGGTCACATGACTAACCACAATCTTAAAGGCAGAGCAGACGTCACCCTGCTAATATAAGAGCCTTTATAAGATGACCCATTGATTAGGGCTGGCCTTAGATAAGATTTTGTGAAATAGGCAAAACTTTGTTTCCCATGCTCATTCATCCCTACATATCATACCTCTCCTACAATAATCTTCACCTTCTGTTCTTTTCAGTTTTACAGATGGTATAACTTAACCTTCCCTCGTGGTTTTCATCTTGCCCCAGACTCTGAGACCTATGCTGTCTCTAATCATGTGTCTGTTGTTGCTTCATTGCAAAATATGAACAGATTCCCTAGGTAGCCCCATTCTGTTTCATTGGACAATCATAGAAGAAGTGTTTTTACATTCTTTAGAAATATGGTGACTTGGTACTTGGCATGTCTAAAAGCATTCTATGTACAGACCAGCATTTGATAAGCAAAATACAACTTCAGTTATGTATAATAATTTAAGGAATCATAGTCCAGTAGTTCAGCTATGTCAGCCTTACTACTAATTGCTTTCTGATCTTGAACCCTGCTTCCAATAACAGTGTCTCTGAGTCACTGCTTGGTGCCCTATTTCCTTTAGAACCAAGGTTCTGCCTCCCAACCACCTTTTGCACATTACACCTATACCCTTGTACCCCTGAGTCCCTCAAAGTGATTCTTCACTGAGGATTACCATCCTTAGCAATCTGTTATGGTATATATCCCTCCCACACTTCCTTTTAAGCATCTATCTGTGTCCTATTCCTTAAAGGCCATGTGCTAGGTGACTGAAGATTATCCGACAAATTAATTCAGAACAAAGTGGCAATGGGGGAATGGCTTAATGTGTCATACCACCTATGTGTGTGATATATTTTTATTGTATGCAATGAACTCTATCCAATGTGTGACATATTTTTTTTTCTTTATTTTATTCAATGAGCTCTAATCACATAAACTAAAAGAAGAAGGAATTCCCATAAGGGATGATGTGTTTGACCTGCCAAACCTTTTAGAACCCTTTTAACCATAGCAGATCCTAGTCTAGCAACCACCTAGTCTACTGCAACAAAACATCAAATATTTGAGCAAAGCACAAGAGATTGGCTTCATTGTTTACTAATGGTCAGTAGTGAGAGAAAAGCAGGATGTTTGAGGAGAAGGTTTTGCATCTTCTCAATAGTACATCTTAATTCCCACGAAGCCTAGTGTTTGGAGTAAACTCAGCCAATGGGAATTCAAAATACTGGCAGTGTGTTATTTAATTTCAGTAAGGAAGCAGGTTTCATGAAATAAGTACAGATCCCTTTCACTATTCACCTGACTAAAAACAAAAAAAACCACTAAGAAAATGCAAAGTCCCTCAGAGAGATTTTAACCTTGGATATGGATATGGGGACACTGGGTCTTCCAGTTATTGTAACACTAATAGTACTACTTTCTGGCCCTTTTATGTTCCCACAACCCTTAGCCCCTCTTTATTTGACACTGGAGAAGAAGGAAGAGCTCTTGGTGCTTTGTCCAGGCCAGAGAGATGGTACAGGGAGGTCAAATCCAATGCTTTTGACTTTTCATACATTGCTCTAAAGAGCAGACCATGATGCCTGCCAGTCTCCATTTGGGCATGTGAATAGAATAAAGTGATGCAAAGGCAAATAAATTGTCCAGGTGAACCTGCAGCTAATTAGGTAGTCAAGCTAATCTAATGATGCAATATAAAAGATTCCCTGACTGCTACTGAGAAGCAATCAGCGAAATAAGCCATTTATTCAAACTAAACTCAGAGGTGAAGCTGAGATGTTAACTTTTAGGATGATGGACAGTAACACTACAGCATATAACCCCATTGACTTTATAATTATGGCATTAACTGTAGAACATGGATCAACTTGACTTCAACTCTTGTGAAACTGACACCGGGCTATAAAGATCCACATCTGATGTACATACCAGACTTCAACAATAAATAGATAAGGAAAAAGAATAGATGTATGGGTAAAGATAGTGGATGAATTTATGACACCAAAGAAAGAGAAAAACAAGGGGGAGAGTATAAAAGTTCACAGGACTCTAATATATGTAATTATATTATATCCCAGGAGATGTTAAAATTCATTTATGTCAGTTAATGGATGCCATCTCTTGGAACTGAATAGTTTAGTTCTATTAGTCTACCCTGTCAGATAAAGCTTAAAAATAAAAAGTCCTTGTTAAAAAAAATAATATGTGTAAGCCAAAGTAAATATATATATATATATAATTTCAGAGCCAAGTGCAGAGATTTTCTTTGAAATGAAACAGACTGAAATTAATGTTACCAAAAGGGGAAAAAGCTAGACAGAAATGACAGAGGGATTGCTTGGGAATAAAGAGATCTGGGTTTGAGTCTCAGGACTCCCACTAAATATTGGTGTGGCTTTCCCCCTCTGGATCTCAGTTTTCCCATTTGCAATATAAGAAAGTTCAAGCAGATGATGCCTAAGGTCTCTTTCAGTACTGACATTCTGTATTTAAAATTGACTTTCTTTCCTGTGCCCTGACTGTCAGACACAAAACTTGGCCATATAAATATGAGAGATGAAAATCTCCGAGTTAAAGGGATCTCTGTTAATTTTCATATTCTGGTATTTTCCTCCATTGTTGATATCATCTACTTGATGAATGAGAATTAGGGTCTGTCTTTAACAGTATTTCCTAACAGTAAACTAAAACAGATTGTTACTCTACCTTTGTTCTTGACAAAGATCATAAATGATTTTCCTTGCCTGATGGCTGCCAGGTTTTTCAGTCTGGTCTTCCCTGCATCTCTTTTCTTTCCTTAGAAAGACAACAAGATCTGGTGGAAGAACTGCCATGTACATGTTGCACAAGTTTGCTTTCGAATGCTCCAATGCCTCTCACTTACTCAGAAATAAAGTGAGAGTAATAGTAACAGTGCCTTTGGTGCCTGCCTCATGGGTTTGTGGGGAGGACCGAGTGAGAAAACCTGTGGAGGGCATCCTCTGGTGCTTGTTCTTGTTATCCCTTAGCTTTCTCCTTGTGTATTGTCTTTTTTATAAACACGCTTCCCTTTTCCTTTTGGTGTAGATTTTTCTTTCCATCCTTACCTGATTCTGTTCAAGATTAAATTTGAACAGTTCCTTCTTTTTTTCTTTTCTTTTTCAAGTCAGCTACAAATATAATAGTGATAGCTATTTCCAGAGAGCTTTAAAGTGGATAAAGCATTTTAAAATGTTATTTTATTTTTACAAAGACCCTGGGAGGTAGCTGCTATGATTAGACTCATTTTCCAGGTGAGGAAACTGAGGAGACAGAGGTTAAGGGACTTGTTTGGGGTCACATAGCTATTGATTGTCTGAAGTCAAATTTGAACTTAGGTTTTGTTGGCTCCAGGTCTAGTGCTCTATCCACTTAGCCATCTATCTGCATTAACAAGCATTTCTTAAATGCCTACTTTGTGCTAGGTACTATGCTCAGCTTGGTAAAATAATAATGATAATAATTACTAATGAGAAATTATTTTATTCAGTGAGCCTTTGTACCTTTTTTTCCTTTTGGCCAATTTTGCTCTTTAAGGAGTTCTTTTCTTGAATAAATTTTTTGTGCCTCTTTTACTATTTGACCAATTCTATTTTTATGGTATGATTTTCTTCAGTATTTTTTGTACCTCTTTTTGCCAAGCTGTTAATTCTCTTTTCATGATTTTCTTGCATCATTCTCATTTTCCCTCCAATTTCCTCCATATCATTCTTATCTCTTTCTTTAACTTTTCCAGGAATTATTGTTGGGCTTGAGTCCAATTTATATTTTACTTTGAGGGTTTGCTTTTAAATGTTCTGAGTTTGTGTCTTGGTCTTCCTTGTTAATAGAGTAGCTTTTTATATCTAAGTTCTTTTTTGTCTGCTTGTTTTCTTATTTTTCCAGCTTACTTCTTGACTGGAACTTTATGTTAAAGTTGGGCTCTGCTCTGAGGGTGAAGCTGTCTCAAGCTTCAGGATTTTTTACACTGCTGTTTTCAGACTTAGCTCTGGAGGTCTGCAAGTTTTTGATGATTCCAAAATGGTTCAATCCAGGAAGAAGTGTGGTCACTGTTCTCCTGGTGTGTGTTCTGGTCTTTACCTAGCTAGGGCCCCTGATCCCCTGAAGCCACAAGTGCTAGCACTCCTCTTGGCCCTGGAACTGTGACTAGGTCCTTTATTTTCTTGTGGCTGCAATTGCTAGTGCTCCTCTCTGCCTTGGAAATGTGACCAGGGCCCCTGCTTCCTTGTGATCAAACACCAACACTCCTCTCTGCCCTGGAACTGTGATCCATAAAATGGACAATAGAGGTGCCAATCAGTACCAGATGCACCCAGTACCATCTCAGGGTCCCCTGTAATCTCTTTCTGATGACTTCACAAGTTCCCCTTCCCACCTGGACTGAGAGGTCCTGAAGCTATTTTTGCCATTGTCACGGTTGTCTCCAAAGCCCACCACTGATGTCGCTGTCATCTGTGCTCCAGACTGGTCCCTTCTCTGGTGTCACAGACCTCTCCTTCCAACCTTCTAAGTTTACTTAGGCTTGAAAAATGTCTTACCCCGACCTTTTCTTGTTTCTGCTGCTCCAAAATTCAATTTGAGAAATTATTTTAAAGTTATTTGGAAGGGAATGTTGGGAGACTTTGGCTGGGTGTCAGCCTCTACTCCACCACCTTATCTCCACCCCCTATCATTGCTCTCCTTAGAAGGTCTCATCTTCCTTCTCCTCTATTTTGTCCACCTGATTTATGACTTTCCTTGTTATGCATCTCACATTCCCAATAGAAGGGAAGCTCTTTAGGGCAGAGACCTTTTTTGGTATCTCTAGTGCCTAGAACATGATAAGCCTTAATAAATGCTTTTTGGATTAAATCCAAAATGTATGAAACAAATAATCTTTGAAGATATTGTTTACCAATGAACTAAGACACATTCCATTTTCCTAGCCAACTACATCAATATTCACTTGGTTGCCCCCTTTAAATGCCCTTTGTAACCCTATGCTTTAATTAAGCATGGAACAAATATTATTTGTGCTGGCCCTGTACTCAACATTGGGGATACAAAGAAAGGCAAAAACTTGGTCCCTGCCTTTAAGGAGTTTTCATTCTAAGCAGGAGAAAACAGGAAAAAAAAAGTAGATAACATGCATGATACAAATTAGATAAAAGATAATCACGCCTGTTACTTTAGACTAATTGTCTATATCCATTGATATCATCTTGGGAAATTATAAAAATGAAACAGAGAAGCCTAGCATTGAGCTGTTCTGTGAAATACTTGTTTTATACTAAAATCTATTTACAACCTGAATCTGCTCTCGGTTCTCAAGTTGTTAGGGTGAATACCGCTTACTCAGTATTTCTTTTTAAACGTTAGAATATAGATTCCCAACTGAACTGGAACTTTTTAAGCATCTGATGGATCTAGATAGCATAGCTATTTACATCTGGAATGCTGAGTAATTCAGTTCCTTGGATAGTAGACCAATAACTTGCTTTTAAAGAAAGGATGGACCTTTTCTATCTCCTTCCTCCTTCTAAGCCTCTATTCTTCCCTAATAACACATTGCACTTCTCTTCTGACCAACTTGTTAATGTTTCATATCACATAAAGCCTCTTATAAAAGCCTTTCACTGAAGTCCTAATGGTTGTATGTGGAGCCTGGGGTTCCAAGAGGTGATAGCAATGGAGAGCAAACTGAGTATGGACTTGGAGACAGAAGATCTGGGTTTAATTCCCTACCATTTATTAGCTGTATGATTTTGAGTGAATCATTTAACCCCTTTGAGACTCCATTTCCTTGTCTTTAAAATGAGAGAGTTGGCCTAGATTAATGTTGAGGCATCTTCTATCTCAAAGGTCCGTAAGTATATGTTTGCACAAAATTAGAGGGGGGAGAGGAGAGGAGAGAAGCATAATGAATATGCCAAGTGAATGAAACTCCCAGCTGTGCCCATTACAATTGTAATTTCAGTTTTATTAAAATATGAGTGGGCTGACAGATAGGGGATGGGTAAATTTTCCCTTGCACAAACCACCTCAGCTGGTTTGTATGGAAGTTAGCACTCTCCTCAGTTAATAATCTTGGATAATGAGGTATCAGAGGAGATACAGCAATACAGTTAACCCTAAGCAACCAATGGCCATAGTTTAAAATGAAAGAAAGGGAAAAAAAGAAATACCTAAATTTATCATCAGTATAAAATTAAAACTTCTTTTGAATGCTATGAAGGCAGGGACACTGCATTTGGAACCATCAGAACTAGAATGAAATATCAGTTCTGCTACTGCCTTTTCTATGGCCTTGGGCAAATCATGTCTCTCTGAGCTTTATCTATAAACTGAGGAACTGGAATAGATGATGTCTGGAGCTCCTTCGAGCTCCAAGTCTTTGATTCTATGATTTTTCAGCTAGTGATTTTTAAAATGTATTTAAATGAATCTGTAATCTCATCAACGGGGCTCTCTCAATGTGGCTCCAGTGGTTTTGACTGCCCATTATGTGCAACTCATCAATATACTCCCATAATTTCACTCGATAAGTTGATCTAACATGCTGGGTCCCTTCTGACATTAGAAGTTGACCAGCAGAACAGTTGGGTCGTCTATTTGCCATCAATTCCTCCCATAATGTGACCAACCCATTCCCTGATGCAATCTTTGACTGTTATTCTTCAAAGTTCCTCACTGGTTATTTATATTATGGGCTGCTCACACCCATCATGGGCCTCTTCATTGCCTTCTGTGTGATTTTCATTTAAATTTCTTCGGAAATGGTTAAATTGCATATCTCAAAGGCCCACACCAATACTGCTATTCAAAAAATGGACCTTTTCTGGGGGAGCCTTGGGTTCATTGAAGGAGTGTGACAATTTTCTAAGTGCAATACAGCTTCTTGCTTCCTTCTGTCCATCTCTAGCATCAACTGGCTATTCGTTTATACTCTCTCACATCTGTTCATACTGAGGACAAATTCTCCAAATGATCCATCCAAAATCATGTTATAATCTGAGCAATATCAATCAATCAACCAATGAAGCATTTATTAAGTGCTTACTGTATACCAGGCACTGTGCTAAGCATTGGGGATACCAAAAAAAGACAAATACATGGTCCCAGCCCTAAAGAAACTCATAGTCTAATGGGGGAGTGCAGAAAACATGTAAACAGCCAGGTGCATACAATATATAAACAGTATAAATTGTAGGTAATCGACATTATTTTCTTCCTTAGTATTTCCTTTACAAATAGGTAAAAATCTTGTGTGATTGTATCTAGGTGGCACAGTAGACTTCTGGGCCTGGAGTCAGGAAAATCTCCACTTAAATCTAAAGCCTTAGACACTCACTAGTGGTGTGGCCCTGGACAAATCACTTAAAGTCTTCTTGCCTCAGTTTCCTCATCTGTACAAAACGAGGATGATAATAGCACCTACCTCCCAGGATTAATGTAAGGATGGAATGAGACACTCTTTGTAACGTGCTATGCTTAATAAATGCTTGTTGCTTTACTTCTGGGGGGGAGGGGTTCTATAATGTTCTAGGGCTTGATGCGACCCGTACAATGTCATCTTTGAACAGGAAAATCTGGAAGACCTCACTCTTTATAGGGAATCCCTCTTCAGCTTGGACCATGTGCTGAATCTCTTCACGATAGTAGCGCACACTTTGGAATTATAAGTATATATATACTTAATAAAACAGGGACCTGTTTTATGCTTTCCCAAATGTTAATGTTGAACGGTCATTGAAGGAACAAGGTCATGCCACACTATTGCTTTGAGGGATTTTGAGCCATTTTGAGGGGAAGCTTGGAAGAATTCTTTTTGGAAAAGGACATCTAAGCTATGAATTCTTGTATTCTCAACTCTTATAATCAGTTCGTGAAGGAAAAGATATCATCGACTGCAGAATCTTGCCTATGAAAAGCCTGCCCAGTGACTAGTCATACACTTAAACAATAAAATAGAAGTAGGAGAGTCTTCCAGAATTCTAACTTAAGATATCCTGCAGACCCTAGTGTTATAGGAGACTCTCATCGCCCCAGGAGACACCACATTCTCTATTTTCTTCTTCTGCTCTCAGTCTTTATCCTCTCCCTCGAAGGGTATCAAGTGCTTGCTGCCAATTAACGTTGATAAACATAACAGAAGCTCCTGGAGAGGAGGTTGACAAGACTAATTATAAATAGCAAATCTAAGACTGCTGGTTGCCTTGTTAACTCCCAGCCTGTCATGTTCAATTGCTGTATATTTAATCATATCAACAGAAATGTTAGACGGTGGTTTTCAGTAGATCTGAAAGGCGTTCTTTACTGAAACTGCTTCTCGAGCCTAATGTCAACATAGTTTCAATGTATCTAAAAAGTACATTCTCTGTCTGTGGGTCAGTAGCTGGATCAAGTGTCAGTCACAGAGGCGTTCATCAAACATTAGCTTTATCCAAAAGATTATTTCCAGAACAGCGGGAAACCAATATGAGAAATGGGCCAGAGATAATTCAGGTAGCATGTTTTTTGCTAAGAGAAGGAATAATACCTAGGAACAACGAAGGGACCAATAAATTGGGAAGTCTGCTGAAAGGAACCTGAATTGGTAATGGGAACGGTGGAAAAAGTGTTTCAGGACAGATTCCTTTATAAGAGGTGTAGCTATGAACTTGAGAGTATGGGGGAATTAAGACATCAACTGCA
This sequence comes from Trichosurus vulpecula, assembly GCF_011100635.1. Lineage (NCBI taxonomy): Eukaryota > Metazoa > Chordata > Mammalia > Diprotodontia > Phalangeridae > Trichosurus > Trichosurus vulpecula. The sequence continues at coordinate 428,818,218 of NC_050576.1, forward strand.
ATGGTTCTCAAATTTTTTTCATTTGACTGCTTTCTGGGTAGCTTCTGTGACGGTCCACAACCACGTCATATCCCCGGAAGAAAAGAGTAAAGAAATATACTTATAAATGGATAAAAACAAAAGCAAAACCAAACAAAAAGCCCCTCCTCTTCAGTCCATGGATGGTACATTAGGGAAGAGACACAAAGAGGTAGTAGCGATTGATGTGATCTAATACAGATGGGAGGACACATAGGATCCCGTATCTCCCAATCTGTGCCTTTGATTAGACTATATGAAACAGTGTTAGACCTTGAGATCCTTAAAGGCAGGGACTGTCTTTTGCTTTTTTTCTGTATCCCCAGCACTTGGCACAGTGCCTTACACATAGTAGGCACTTAATAATTACTTGTCCACTGACTCAATAACTGATTTGGTCCAATCAGAATCATCTAGCAACTTTGGCCAGAGTTGACATCTGGGGACTTTTGGATAAGCTCCTTCATCTCTTGGGACCCGAAAACAAAGATGGAAACTCAGGTAGTGGGGAAGCAGAGCAGTCTGTTTTTCTATATATCCGTGTTCTAGTTCTGAAGTTAGAAGCCCTGACTTAGATTCCCAGTTCTAGCATTCACCCCCCACCCCAGTGAAGAACACAAACCATTTAACCTCTCTGTATGTGTATCTCTCTGTATGTGTATCAGTAGTGTGTGTATCAGTAGTGACATATATACTACACAGCCCGTAGTTAGAACAATTGACTGTAAGGTTCTCTGTTCCATGAAATCTCCAACTAGGCTGGCAGAGAGGCTATCATTTTACTTTCATTGCACTTATAAACTAATTTGTTACAGTTATTTGAGTTTGTCACTTTTCTATGACGTCATAAGCTCTCCAAGGTTAGGGAACATGAGGCATTTCCTTTTGTTAACTCCGGGGGATGACAGAGTTTTTTGACATACGAGAGTTATTTTTTCAGGGTTAATTGAATTGGGTGAAATGGAAATAATCCTTTGCGGTGACCTGCCTTTTGCAGATCATTGAATCACAGATTTAGGGACGTCTAACCTTACTTCTTGGTTTCAGAGAATGTAGAGGCAACCTCCTCTTTTTGCAGATAAGGAAACTGAAGTTAAATGATTTGTGCAGGGTCATACGGGGGAGTGAACTAAGATACAGAGAATTGAAGGGAATACCCAGCAATAACAGTGGTGGATCCAGAATTTGAGCCCTAGAGGCTTAGGATATTGCAAAGCCCATGCTCTGGACTTCAAATCTGTGCTCAAATCTCACCTTTGACACTCCCTCTTTCTGTGACTTTGGCATGTTGCCTTGGTTTTTTCCTCTGTAAAAAGAGGGGATTGAGCAGATGGCCTCTGAGGTCAGCTCTAAATCAATGATCTTCTTAATTTTCTATGGAAATTATTATTAAATTATTAAATAGATTCTTTACAGTCTCTGCCAGTGTTTGGAAGAAACTCTCACTGTAGCTTCAACTATTGCCTCTTTGGAATGTTCTCCTAGTCAGGCCCAAGAGTCATCACTAACACTTGGAGAAATGCCGGGGCCTTTGGCATTCATCACCAGTGTGGATCAATACAGCTCCCCATTACTTAAATGTTCGTACATTATTTATACATGCATTTGACACATGAGAAGGATCTTAAGGATTTAAGTGCCCATGTTCCCGTCACGATGTTATGGGAGACCTGCGTACGTGTAAAAGGAGAGTGGCATTACTCTGATTGGGCCAGAAGACAAGCCTTTGTTTGGGCCCCAGTTGGTTTGAGATTTCTAGGCCATTTATTTTCAGCTTAAGTCACTGGGGAAATATTTTTGGTTCCTGACTGTGAGACTGGAAATGAGCCATCCAAGCTACAGGTTCGATGGACAAACAGGGTCAAGGCCTGTCTGGTGATGGGGTGTGATTAGGAGAAGTAATGCATTCTTTTGGAGGAGAATTGAACCTAAAATTATCTACCAGTTTGCCAAACACTAAGGCCTCATCTCAGTCACCAAGTATGGAAAGAAAGGGGCTGCATTTAAGCTGAGAGTATCCTAAACCTTTCTCCATCAATGACTCAGCACAAAGGGACATTTGCCTGCAGTCCACTGTTAGGCTGGGATTTCTAGTTCCAGGAACTTATTCTGCTAATGAAAAATTGCCCTTCTGTAATGAAAGGTTTCAGTGGGCTGATTTTACTTCTTGGATTTCAGAATTCAGAATCCATATTTTTGGGTGTGTGTGTATGTGTGTGTGTGTGTGTGTGTGTGTGTGTGTGTGTGTGTGTATGTGTGTGTGCTTCTCCTGAGACTTAGTCACTCAATCAAAATATAAACATAGACTTGTCATCTTCTAGAAGAGGGCTTCAGAAGCTTCTCCTCAGTTTCAGTGACCTCTGCCAGTTTTAGGCTGTCCTTTAACTTGTTCTAAGCCATCACCAGAAATCTAGCATGGCATTTGGACACATGTTCCAAAATAATCTTATTAGCTTGGGTCCCGTGGCAAATCTGCCGAGGCCCATCTAATTAAGCTACTTCCAGAGCATACAAACACTTCTTGGTTGCCATTGGAACTGCTGATTAGCAGTAAAACACCAGTTACATAATGAAACTTGGTCGGATTTGCAGGCTGAAAGTATTTGAAAGGAGTTAATGGAAAACCAAGCCCACCAAGGTGCTTCAGTGACTTTCTTTCAAATGAAATATACCATTACTGGGATTTGCAAAAGACAAAGTAAGCCTTTTTTTCCTTTTCTTTCTTTTTTTAAAATCTTGTGGGGCTCACAAAAGGTCTGATTTGTAACAAAAGAGCACTCAATGTTTGACATATTTCCAGTTGGCTAACTTGCTTTTCCCTGTCCTTTTCCAAAACTCAATTAGTACACCTAGGGAAAACCAGGGAGGGAGAAAACACTGCTACCTAAGTATCCATTTCAGGTGGGTTTCTCATGTGTAAAATAAGAATAGAAAGGCGCTTACTATAAATTTACGTATTTCTATATCAAGTTGTACATACATAGTCACGCAAATAGATACATATGTATACATAGCCATAGAAATGTATGCCAATGTGAATGTCTAAGTATGTATTTGTATGTTAAGTGTGCATATATTTATTTGCAAGTGTATGTACATGTATACATATATATGTTGTGTGTGTGTGTGTGTGTGTGTGTGTGTGTGAAAAGACAGCTAGTTCTGGAGTTAGCAGCCCTGATTTCCACTCCCAGTTCTGGCATTTACTCCCTGTGTGACAGTGAAGAATGCAAACCAATTAACGTCCCTGAGTCTCTGTCTCCTCATCTTTCTAATGAAGTGATTAGAGCAAATGATCTCCTCAAAGGTTCCTTTTAACTCTAAATCTATGAGCCTGGGTCACCTTCTTTTACACGGACTTTCTACATCTAACTCTACATCTACTCTAACACAAGAGAGACATTAAAATAGGTCGCCTTTTTTAGGTTCATGTTCATTAATCAACCGGTTTGCCCGTGCTTTTGATTGACTTGACTTGGTCCAAGTAATCCAAATTCTCCCTTGATTTATGGACACACATCTCAAAGATTTCCTTTGTTCAGCACTGGGTTCTTTTTCTCATGAAGGAACAAGGGATTCACAGGCATGTTTTTGATTTAAGAAAAACTTGCGGGGTAGGGGGCAGCGGGAATACTGAGCTAACTTCCTGGGTCAGCCCAGGCACTAGCTGTGTTGAGCAGTCCTCCCTGATCACCCCTGTGTTTAGTGATATCTCTCTCCTCCTCAGTATGATTTAGATTTTTTTGAGTTGTGTATTCACAGTAAGCCCCACTAAGCTGCTTGGGATCCTTTTTGACAAAGTGGTTTTTGGCCTATTCAGTCCTCAACTCCGTCCCTGAATTTCTACCACTCTGCTTGGATTATTTGCTTAAAGATTGTACTTGGCTTCCTAAACCCCAAATTCCAATGTCTTTTCCCCATTTATTCTCCTCTTCCTTGACTCTGATTCACTGGATTCCACTACCTTTCCTGTCTTCTTGAAACTCTGTCCTCCCCTGCCATCTGTGGCAATCCATTCATCCGGTTCCCCAAGTTGCTGCCATTTTGATTTCTTGTCTTTCTCTTTTCTCTTTCTTGTTTTTCATCCCAACCTTGAAATGGAGGGAATTCCCCTGTGCTGGATATTTGTGACTCCTTGATTTTCCCTATTCCTGCTCCTCCTTAGTGATCTCATCTATTCTTATCCTCACAAATATAATATACTGAATGCATGGAATATGACTTCCAAAGAGAGATCTGCAGCCTTCTTGACCTCTCCCCTCAGCTCCAGAACGATGTTTTCAACTGTTGGCTGAACATCTTCACTTGATGCTTTGCCAGGATGTCTCAACTTAAGTTCATTATTCTTTTCCATCCCTTCCCTTGGACCACTTAGTTTTCAAATTCCTCCCCGACATGGCCTGCTCCTCCCAGTGTCTCTGTCCCAGACTCTAAACCTAGGACATACCTGTTACTCCTCAAGACTTCCATAATAAAACCCCAACCCACCTCCTAAGTCTTATTTTTCCCTAACACATTGCTGCATGGAGGCCACCTATTCCACTTAACTCTAATTTTTAGGAAGTTTCCCCTATATCAAGTTCAACCTACTGTTTCTCCCTTTATGGCCAAGCAAAACCATTCAATCTAACTTTCATATTGTAGCCCTTCAAATATGTGCAGATGGTTACAGTCTCTGCCTCTCCCTCTCCCTCTCCCTCCCTCTCTTCTCCTTCAGGCCGACCATCTCCCGGTCATCTTCTTTAACCAATCCTCATGTACAGGCAGGGTGCTGCTGAGTAAGTCAATTGTTTCCCCCCCATTTTAAAAAGTGGTAAGGTGCCCTGATACCTTAGCAAGGCGAATGCAAGTCTCAATCTATCAATCAAAAACTAAATGTTCAAAGCCATTAAATGGATTGGAGTCTCATTGACAGGAAGAACATTCAGAGCAGACGAGGAAACTTTGTGGGCCTGCTACAAATAGTGGACCAACGCAAACTGAGAGATAGCTAAATATTGAGAACTGAGAGTGATTTTAAGAGTTTGGCAGAGGAAATGAAGGAATGCGGCTATCTAGAACTGGGTCAGAAAGAATTAGCAGCCCAAGGACTACGGTGAAACAAGAAAGAGAAAGTAGAACTGAATGGTGGATGGAAAAGAAATCTCAAGGAGGGCCATCTACCCTCTAGGCACCTTGGAGGAGAAGGTTTGCACTGAGACCACCCGTTGTACCCACCTACAACAGAACTGAAGAAAGTGCCAAGAAAGGCCTACTCTTTTCTCAACTTCCCCTTCGACAGATTTTCTAATATACTCCTCTACTTCCTTTCCCAAACATTTACAGTAACCTGAATTGTTCTCCACCACAAGGAGGCCTGGGGTTAACTAGAGACAGATATACATTTAAAATAACGAAGAGAACCAAACTTCTGCTGAACTGTTGGAGTTTTTCTAACTGGGTCTCAGAGGAATTTTGACTGTATTGCTCACTCTTAGTCTAATATAAACTCCCTAAAGCAACAGACAAAGGAACTACGGAGGCCATTATGTTGTCCATAGACTTTGCATTTTGTGCCCCTGACTAGATGGTAAACTCTTTGAGGGCAGGGACTATCTCTTGCCTCTCTTTGTACCCCTGATGCTTCATACATGTTTATTGATTGATTAAAATGAACTAATTATTTTACCAGGTTCCCTTGGTATGATTTTGAGGTTCTTCACCACCATAACTGCCCTTCTCTAAGCATGCCCATCTTGTCAATGACCTCCGTAATGGGACTGTCATGAATTGGCCTAGATCACCTTCAAATTCTTTCCAACTTGAAGATTCTGTTCATCTGTGATTCTATGACACATTCACCTCATACTGCAGCAAAACTGGACTAGATTATTTTCCCCAAGCACATGCACCACATGCTTTCCTGCCTCTGAAACTTTGCTGATGATCATCCTTCCATTTGTATTGCCATCCTCTGCCCCACATCACCCACTGCCAGCATCTCTTACTAGCTACCTGTCAAGATCCAGCCACCCATTTGATGCCACCTTTCCTGACCCAGCAGCCAGCTTTGCTTTTGCTCCCCACTGGCCACCCACGGTTCTTTGAACTCCCAATCTGTTGTTCATTTCCCATTATTTATCTCCCCTCTCCCATTAAAATTTAAACTCCAAGGCCTCTGTTTGTGTTTCATTCATCTTGGGTTCACATCAATCCCATCATAGTCCTTCCAAAGCTGAGGCACTCAATACGTGTCTTTGAATTAAACTTCAATGTGTGAAAACAATCATGTCAAAGATAAAACACTGAATAGTGGTCCTACTCTAATAGACTATCATAAACATTCTCAGACCTGAATAAATGATGAGGAAAGGTGCCCTTGCCTTCAGAGTGGAGAGGGAGGGGACCACATTGAGCGAATGCAATATAAACTGTCATTGGGTTTTAGGCTGCTGTTTTTACAAGAAAACAAAAAGTCACAACAAAATTACAAAAATTTCAAATGATTGGATTGTTGTGCTTTTTTCCTATATGGCACTATGATGATGGTTCATTGAAGGGAGGAAGGACCTTGATGCTACATTGGTGATGAGGCTGAGGTGATGGGAGACAGCAGAGGATTCAGACTGTGTTGTCTCAGCTACCTCAGTGGCGGATAAACAGATAATAATAATATCTAACATTTATATGGTGCTTTAAGGTGTGCAAAGCACTTCCTAAATATCTCATTCTATCCTCCCAACAATCCTGGGAGATAAGTGCTATCATTGTCCCTATTTTACAGATGAGGAAACTGAGACAAAGTGTAGAAATTAAAGATATCTATAGCCATATGAAGAAATGCTCTAAATCGGTCTTGATTAGAGAAATGCAAATCAAAAAAATTCCGAGGTACCACATTACACCTATCAGAGTGGCTAACATGACAAAACAGGAAATGATAAATGTTGGAGAAGATGTGGGAAAGTTGGAGCAATAATTCATAGTTGGTAGAGTTGTGAGCTAATCCAACCACTCAGGAGAGCAATTTGGAACTATGCCCAAAGGGCTATAAAAATATGCATACACTTTTGACCCAGCAATACCACTTCTAGGGCTGTATCCCCAAGAGATAATAAAAATGGGAAAAGGAGTTACATGTACAAAAAAAGCATGACTAATGTGAAATTATGTTTAAAGGAATGTATGTATGTAGAGCCTATAGGAGATTGCATGCCATCTTGGGGAGGGATGAGGGAAGGAGGAGAAAATTTTAAACTTATGGAAGTGAATGTTGAAAACTAAAAATAAGTAAATTAAATTAAAAAAAAAAAAAGTTACTTGGGGAACTAGAAGATTAAGTGACTGATTCAGAGTAGTGTAGCCAGCATGATTCAGAGCTCAGCTTCAATCCCTTGGTATTTCTCCATTAAGGCAGAAATAGGAATATCTAAACGAACCCTATTCACCAACTGAAGCTTTTTGGAGGGCCATCCTATCACCATTTAGTCAGTCAGTCTACAAATATTTATCAAGCACCTACTATATGCCAGACACTGTGCAACGTGCTTATTGCCCTCTAATGTATGGGCATTCATTCACATCCTATTGGTTTGAATTCCATGTTGAAGATACTCCTCCTGGGGCAAAGATTCCCCATGGCTATATAGTGTGCTTTATATCACTGCAGGTAGAATGTATGTTCTCTGAGGGCGAAGGTGAATTTTAGCTTTGTGTCTCCCCAAACCTAGCAGTACTTTGGTGTTGGGTTGTTGCTTTTTCTCATCCTGATCTGTACTTCCATTGGTTCTAGGAACTCCTAATGTGGAAATTCCCTTCATTGATGCAGATAGGTATGTCCTCCATAACTTGGATTCTTTTATGGTCACCTGGGGTGGTGAGAGGATCAATTTTTAAGCCCATAATTCCTCCGCTAAAGTATGTCAAAGGCAAGACTTGAACTCTAATCTTGTTGACTGGCAAGCCTGGCCCTCCAGCCTTTAAGTTATGCCTTCTCTCTTAAGCATCTTATCAGATAGACAGTGAGTATTTCTAGAATTTGATTAAATTTGATATAGCCCATGTGAAAGTAGTTAGTTTAACAAGCGCACAAAGGAGAACATTTTAGACTAGTAGAGGATCTGTTCATCCTTAAAAATCTGGCATCTTTGAATCTTCAATGGTTACTCCCAGTAGAAACAGTCTAGGTACTCTGGTCTTTGCTCATTGCATAATGTGGAAAATGTTTACACTCTCCAAAGTCCCATCCATGCCTTAAAGAAAACCCATGATGCATTAACAGTGTCAAAACAAAGATACTAATAATATGCAGTGTGCAGTAATTCATGAGGGGTGAATATCTATGAAGGAAATTTCCAGCATGACAGATCAGCCCAGTTGTTCAAAATGATTAAAGAAAGTCTAATAGAAATTGATTGTGAGGTACAAACCCAAGTAACACAATTATGCTAAACTCTAATTCAATCATATCTATAGCACAAAGGCAGCTGTAATTAAAGGAGCTTCGTGCTGACTGTGATTCATTCCCATTGCCATTTAGAGTCAGGTTTCCTCTCTAGGTACTGGAAACCTGCTTCCAAAATGCAGCTGAAAATTTGGTTCCCCTCACCATCTGTTCAGGAATTTCAGCACTTTTCCTTAAAGTTGGGAGCACACATGAAATTTTTCTTCCTTCTGTTTTATTCGAAAGGCTGTATAAAGTAGTTGATCATAGTAATAGGCCAATTTGAGGAGCTCCCCCAATCAATTTGGCAAGATTACAGAGACTGAGCCATTGTGTGGAGGAAATTGAAGAGCATTTCCTCATGGGATGTGAATGGAACCTTGCAAAGTAATCTTTTTTTCCTGCATCAGGGTATCTGTGGAGATTCAGATGCTCTTCTGGGATTCCATTGGCTCTAGAGGTTATACACAGAAACACACACACACACACATAGATGTATGTGTGTGTGTATATATATATATATATGTATATGTGTGTATATATACATACATATATATATATATATATATATGTATATATATATATATATCTTCTCGTATTGTGAGAATTCTGGGAGAAAGACATGAGAAGAAGAAAGAGGACAGGGGTGAGATGTATCGTGCAGATGTATTTTCCATCTTGGGAATATATGGGGAAATGCTGGCACCTATATGCCCCAATTATTTCACTTAAAGGAATATTGCCACTTCCAAGAACAGCAGAGCTGGTACAGTAATCAAGAAAATAAAGTGCTATGATGCTAAATGCATCCAGTTCAGTGAGTTGCCCCATAGACACACCAGCTCTGCCTCATGACTCTGTGGATGATTCAGCTCCCCTCCAATGGCTAAGGAAGAAAAATCATTTCCTGTGGAGTTTTTCCCAGTCAAAAGCCTTTTCCTGGCTGCCCTACTTCAAAGGAACTCTGCTGGCCAGCACTTCCTGCTGCCCTTCCTCTTTACCTTCCTTTCCTTATTTTTTTATTTGATAGTCCACTACTGGATAACAAAAAAGAAAATTAGCCTGCTGATAATTGTTTGTGTGTTGTCATTTGCCAGAGAGAGGTTTGGAGTGAAAACAGAGGATGACTTATGAAACCACTGCAGGTAGCATCCCTGGATTTGTGAGTTTGAGAGATCAGGGCCTAGGTCTTCTAGAAAGAAAATATGTCTTCATGCAGGATCCTCCTTAGAGGAAGCAGAGTCTCTTTAGTCCACGAACTGCATCCACCTTGGGGAACAATGCCAGTGAGTTACTTAAACAAGACAGATTAGAAAGAAAGAGGATTGTTTTTTAGCAGTGCCTTTGCCTTCTTGTGGGCAACCAAACCACAGAGTGGTACTTTGAGTCTGGAAGGGGTCCTATATGACTCTGTGGTACACAGAGATTTCACTGGAATGTCAGGATATCGTGATGATAGCAACAACTTCAATTTTAATTCCCTTGTTGGGAGTGGAGGGTGACTGATGGGCTGATTCAGTGATTTATGTACATCTGTCTTTGTTCTTAGGTTTTTATGCATATTTCATACCTTAAGTGTCTATGCAGGAACTGGGAGTCCTGCTACCCACACAAACTACAGCATGCGTAGACTTAGATATTTGAGGGAATACACTTGGGGGGGCCAAGGAATCAAAGAAAGACATAGTGTCTCGTTTAGGGTCAGCACCTGGAGAGCACACAGTCTGTCCTGGCCCAGAGTCTTTGGCGGTCCTTGGGACATGGATTATAATTGATATGTAGGCGACAAGTAATAAAACTTTGATACATTGACACAAGACTAGGTACTTTTTAGTGGGGATTCTCTTTCAGTTACAGAGTGGTTGGGATGGACACTGTCTATCATTTTGTGATTCTGTGAAATTTTGCCATCTTGTGACCCTATGATGTATGAATGCATTAGTGTGAGTGTCCTTCCACCAAGGCAAAGTACAATTGATCCAGTTTCCTATGGCTGGCCAATCCTCTGCTGGCCAATCTAAGTTTGCTTCTCTGTTCTTAGATGACCGGACAAATGAGATAACCCATGTAAGATGCTTTGCAAATCTTAAAGTGCTACATAAATGTTAGCTATTATTATTACTACTATTAATGCTGATAATGACTGTTATTGGAGTCCTATATGTGGAGTCCTTACAACTTAACATTACCTTGCAGAATTTGTGGTCTTCTGGTACAGCTCTCATGAGCTTAGCCCACTTTCACAAAATGAATTAATGAACAACTGAATGAATGAATGAATGAATTTAAAGGCATTTATTAGAGTTTGTTATGTTCCAGTCACTGTGCTAAGTAATGGCAGTATAACTCTAACTATGTAAGACATGCTGGACCCACGAGGACCTTAAATTCTAATGGGAGAAGATGACACACATGAAGGGAAGCCAGAAAGGCTCAGAGGGTAATGTACGAATGCATGATTTGGAAATGGCCAGAAAGTCAATGGAGGCTTGGTGCCAGTCTAGAGAAATCTTAGATTCAATTTTATTTCATTTTCAAGTCTGAATCATTCCTTTCTCACCTGCCCCTCTCCAGAAGGCAAGAAGAAAAAACTTTACAAATCTAGAGTCAAGCAAAACAAATTCAAGCATCAGTTGTAATCGAAAATGGAAACGAAACATAAACCCCAATCAGTATGGAGTCCATTGCCCCTTTTTGCGGAGGTGGACAACATGCTTCATCATGAATCCTTTCAGAGTTGATTGTCTTTTATTGATGTCGATGTATGAACTGTTTTCATTCTTCTCACTTCACTTTGCATTGGTTTGTAGAATTCTTCCCAGGATTCTCTGAAACCATTCCATTCATCATTTCTTACAGAACAGTAGCCTTCCGTCTCATCCATAAACTCTAACTTCTTTGGCTATTCCCAATAGATGGGTACCCCCTCAATTTCCACAATCATTTGCCACTACAAGAAGAGCTGTTCCACATATTTTTGTCCATGAATCCTTTCCTTTTTCTTTGATATCTTTAGGTTATAAATCTACTGGAAGTACCCCTGGGTTAAAGAGCATGCACATTTTAATAGTCTTTGGGGCAGAGTTCCAAGTCACTTTCCAGAACAGCTAGCCAAGTTCATAGTCCCACCAACAATATATTGTTGCACCTGACTGCCCACAGCCCTTTCAGAACTTGTCTTTTTTTTTCCTTTTTTTTGGTCAATTTAGCCAATGTGGTGTGCAGGTAATAGTATCGTAGAGTTGTTTTAATTTGCATTTCACTAATTATTCATGATTTGGGACATTTTTTTTTCCTGTAGCAATTGATAGCTTGAATTTCTTCTTCTGGAAATTGCCTAGTCATATCTCTTGCTGCTCAATCTAAACCTAAAACTCAAGTATCAGAGCTCTGGGTTGCAAGGTCAGAGTCCAGGTTCCTGTGGGGATGGGCTGGGGAGGATGGCCAGAATGCAAAATTGGGCTGTGATGGACCCACATGCATATTCTTTCATATCCAGACCGCAAGTCCATTGGCTTCCTGCTCTTTCTCCTTTTACTGGGCTCCCCATTGGGGACTCAGAAATGTGCCACCTCAGCTACCAGACCTGTCTTAGCCATGGCTCAACAGTCTCTACCTGATCTCATTCATCATACACAGACTTCTTAACCCTGAACGGTATCTCAAGAGAAAATTCCTTCCTAAATTTGTCTAGGGGTCTATGGAAACATTCACACTAATACTGGCAGTAAATCAAACATTTTCAGACACGAGCACTAATTCCCAGCTCTTCCAGGCAGGCACAGCCGCCTACTCATACACGATACCAGACACATTCTCCTTGAACTCCAAGAGCACACAATTGGTCATCATTCCTTCAATTAGTTTGTGCCCATTCTGCTCAGCTGCTTGAGGAATACTTTAACAATACTTAGGTCTGCTCTGAATACAAGCCACTAGGACATATTCTAACAAATTCCTTATGGTACTGGTAGCTGGAGAGGGAGGGAAACAGTCATTTACTCTACAGGCAGTTGGGGCCAAACTTCAGCTCTTGGCTGCCAATCCTTCAACTAAAGCCTTCAGACTAAAAAATTGCACGAGGACTTTAGAGGAGGGTTTGATTACAGCTTCCTGCTGATTATAATTATAATGATAAAAATAGCAGTCTACATTAGCGAATGCATTTTACAAAGCTCTTTCACATACATTATCTCATTTAAGTACATCATTTAATAGTTTTCTCCCAGGCCCACTATAACAAATGTTTGCTTAGATCAGATGACTGAAGAGAAACTGTAGGGCTCTGTCTGCCTTTAGAAGGTCTCCCCCAGCTAACCTGCCATGCAGTCTGACATTCCCACACTTAAAGTAACTCTTCTGATTAAGATAGTCTTTAAATACTTATATTTATCTTGGAAGAGAAACACATGGAGTCTTCCATTGTTCCTCTGGACTCATTAATTCTTCTTCCATATTCCTCTGCAGGTACATATGACCATTGTCCAGCTTATCTTTCCTTATTGTCTTTTTCTCTTAATGGTTCTTCTTTAATACTTATCCTGTCTAAAGTAGCATTTCACTTTAGAGAATGATTTCATGCTAAATGATTTAATTTGAGGTTTAGAAACTAACCCTTTTGTGCTGGCCACAATGCTAAACAGAATGGTCTACAAAGAAAAAGTGTCTTTGTAGCTGTGGAATGCATAATAAAGACATTGGCACACTAAGGGGGCAGATGCTGATGGTCCTGTTGGCCTTGCTTAGTCCTTTTGCTCTGACCTTAAATTTATCTATATGTCAGTTAGGGATCATTGTAGCAGTTGGGAAGAACCTCATTTCTTCAGCCCCTGTGTTTTTTTTTAACATTTATTTTTTTTCTTAGTTACATGTAAACAAAAAAGTTATTTTTTTAATTTTGAGCTCCAAATTCTCCCCTCCCTCTCTTCCCCACTCCTCCCTTAGAAGACAAGCAAGTCAATATAGATTATACATATGCCATCATTCCAAACATTTCCGTATTAGCCATGTTGCAAAAGAAACCTGTGTTGTTTTATTAGGAATATTTCTTTGAAATAGTCTTTAAGGATGCAGACTAACTGTGAAGAAATTACTAGAACTTAAAAGGAATTTCCTAATCACAAATTACACATTGAGAGGACTTCCAGACCTCAAGTTTGTATCAGGAGGAAAGTGACCAAAAAAAGCTTAATTCTAGCTTGGGTATTTCTGTTAACTTTTGATTCAGGTTTTGTTGGGTGTGATGATTCAACATTAGACTATACACTTAAAAACAAAAACAAAGCCCAAACTTTAGTCCTCTCTTACTTAAGAGAGGCTCACTAGCCAATACACCCCAGCACATGACAATAGCTATTATTATTACTGCTATTAATGCTGATAATGATCTGTTATTGGAGTCCTATATGTGGAGTCCTTACAACTTAACATTACCTTGCAGAATTTGTGGTCTTCTGGTACATCATCTATACACCCTCAGCACATGTACGTCCCCTCACTCATGTTCCTTTGGTCACATTTTCCCAACGTTGGTCTTCTATCTGTATTCCGTGTTGTGTGTGCTTTTTCTATTCTCCATTCATTCTCCATTGTTGGTGTACCATCCCCTGCTCTTTGATGGGAGAATGCACCCCATGTGTTCAAGGGGAATATTTTTCACTTATTTTTATGTTGTTTAATTAATATCCTTTGTTTAAAATTAATATGTCCTTTCTGATTGTCTTTGCAGAAATAAACACATTGATGGGAATCCATGAGCCATGGTTCTGAGTGGGTGTTGACCCAGGGAGTACACAGTATCTTAAAACTAGGTGGGATTCAGGGGTTTCATGTAGGGATAAGGAGAAAAGATTGAGAGTTACTACAAAGAATAGCTTCATTTTTTACAATGATTCTCATTTATTGTTTTTTTTAAAATCACAATGGGAGTGGAGTGGAGTCAGTATTATCTTTGTTTTTTTGGAGGGGGAGGGCAGGGCAATTGGTGTTAAGTGACTTGCCCAAGGTCACACAGCTAGTAAGTGTGTCAAGTGTCTGAGGCCGGATTTGAACTCAGGTCCTCCTAACTCCAGGGCTGGTGCTCTACTCACTGTACCCCAGAGTCAGTATTATCTTTAAACAGATAGTACAATGGTTAGAACACTTAGCCTGGAGTCCAAAAGACATGAGTTCTAATGCAGCTTCAGATACTGACTCGCTGTGTGACCTTGAGCAAACCACTTAAACCTCTGTCTGTCTCATTTTCTTCAATGTGGGGGTAGCAGTAGCACCTACCTCCCAGGGCTATTGTGAGGAACAAATGATATATTATTTGTGAAGTGCTTAATACTATGCCTGGCAGATAAAAGTCACTTAGTACATGCTTGCGTCCTTCTCTAAACAATGGAGAACCTTTCCAAGTTGGTTATCATGACTCTTAATTTGCAAAGGCTCTATGCAAAGATAGATCACATGATGGAATACCATATTTATTATTGCAAAGTCCTAAAGTCATAATCTTAGTATTTCAAATTCATCTCGTCACTTGTCTATCCTTCCCTTGCCATCCCTCAACCAAACCCAACACACACACACACACACGCACAACACACACACACACGCACACATACACACACATGCACACATATACACATGTTGCTAATGTTATATATTCAGAAAGAATCAATGTGCAGAAAGGGAAAGATGATTAAAATCAGCTTGAGAATTTTTTTCTAACAGGTGAGTTAACTCACTTTTAGTGAAGCTGAAAATTAGTTCAACAATTTTGGAAAGTAATTTAGAATTATGCAAGAAACATTACAAATGGATTTGGATCCTTTTATCCAGAGATGCCATGGTGAAATTTAGAACTCAAGGAGGGTATTGAAGAGTTCTATCTCTACAAAAATATTCCTGGCAACACTAGCTTGCAGATACAAGAAGTTGAAAACAAACTATGTTCCCCCAAATTGGAGAATGGCGGAACAAACTGTCCTGTGGGAATGTAATGCATTATTATTACACCATAAAGAATATTAATATTGCAGAGAAGCTTGGAAAATGATGAAATGATGCAGAGGGAAGAAGGCAGAGCCAAAGGAACAATATAATACAATGACTACAACTGTGTAAATGAAGACAGCCTGAAATGGCAACAAAACTCAGTCAAAAACAGCATGAGGACTAACTTACTAAAGTAAAAACCCACCTTCCGCTTCCTTAAAGAAACCCTGAAATACTAAGGGAAAGGGGCACCTGAGCTCACAGATGTGGTTTTTCTTCTGGCTGTCTGGCCTAATTTTGGGGAAACACTCTTACCTGATGTGATTGATATGCCCGTTTATGTGTTTTGGGGGTTTGCCTGTGGAGTCAAATAAATCAATTTTTATGGGGTGTAACCAGAATGGCCTTTGTTTTCTTTGAATGACTCAGCTTACCTCATTGAGCCTCTGGACACTGTGGCTTGCTCTTCCGGGGCAGGACCAGACAACTTCCTGTGTGATGAGTCATGGGGCTGGCTGAGGGGAGGTGTTAACGGCTACCCTAGGGGGAGGGGCCAACTCAAGAACCAATCAGCCCTGGTCATTCAGGTGGAGCTTGATGATGTCAAAAACCCTATAAGAGGGGAGAGGACAGCTTGAAGACTCTCTTCCTTTTCCGGTTGGAGCCAGCAACAGTTACAACGACCGTTACAGAGGCAGTTACGACAGTTACATCGTCAGTTACAGTTGCAGCTTCAGTTACAGACACAGACACAGCTGAGGCAGGAGCTGCCAGTAGCAGAGCTGACCTACGGGAGGAAGCTGAACAAAGACTTCAGTCCAGTGGGTAATCTTATTACCATAAAGGGGGAAACATGATTTTGCTTTACGCAATCATGTTTCTCTGTAGCCTCCTGGTTACTCTTTCAAGGCGTACTTATTGGGCCTGGAAGATTTTGATCAACATATCAAAATGGGGCTTCTGGTTCATGGGTTGGTTACTGTGGAGCCTAAATAAATGTTTTGATTCTTCTGCCTTCTACTTTGAGAGTTTCTTATATCTGGCGGTTCCGAACCTTTCAGACATGTTTATGATCCTCTTTGAGATTATAAACTCGGCCCTCCTGATACATGGGGCAAAGCTTACAAGATGATACTTGTAAGCCCTAACAATTTTCTTGTTATTAGGACAGTTAAAAGGAGCATGCATAGAGGGCATGGATATAAGTTAAATATGATGGGTTAATCTCTAAAAAAATAAAATTAAGGGATAAGAAAGAGGGATTCATTGGAATTCTTTATTTTTCTTGGTTGTTGTCTTTTTTGTGTTTTTTTCTGTGTTTTCTTCCACAACATGACTAATATGAAAATATGTTTTGCATGACTGCACATGTATAACCTATATCAAATTACTTGCCTTCTCAATGAAGGGGAGTGGGGGGAAAAGGAAGAGAGAATTGAGAACTCAAATTTTTTAAAAAAATGTTAAAATTGGTTTTACCTGTAATAGGGGAAAATAAAATATTAAACGAATAAACAATTTTTAAAAATGTTCTTCAAGCCAATCACATTAAATAACTTTTATGGCTTTTTTACTGACTTTTAAGGGTGTAGGCTCATAAATACTTGGAAAGTGCAATTCTTTTGTCAGTTTATCCTATAGAAAAAAAATTACTGCATGTGAATGGTATTTGTTGTGAGAATGCAAGACATAAGTTAATTCCAAATGCCACTGGAAATACAATTCCTAATTTTTCTCTTCTTGGTTTCAAGATTTTCATGTGATCTGTCATTGTCCTATGAGCTCCAAAACCTAGAATTTGAACAATAGGGTTCACTACTACGAGAGTCAGGCCAGATTTTCATCATTAACTCTCAATCCTATTTCATTTGTTTGCATGTGTTTCTGTTTTATTTTTCATATTTTTTTTCCATTTTGAACTTAAGGCTTTTCCCTTGACACTTTCAGGCAAGGCAACACGGATTGATCAGCTAAAATGACTTGTGCCCTGATGGCAATGCCCGGATCATAGCTAATTTTCCTATGCTAAGGTTTGAAGCAATTAAGGAAATATATATTCCACTTGTTGCAAAGCTTCTCTCCAGCTACACATTTCAGAGCATGAGAAAACATATTAAATGATAGAGTTCACTGTGTCTTTAGTTAGCAAAAGGTTTCAGTATAAAATCATAGAGGGCTAGGAAGGTATTTAAGAGATGAGAAAGTCCTTCCTTATCTTCAAATGAATAATGTCTAGCACTTATGTGTCACTTTAAGGTACCAAGCCTTTTACAAATAGTATCTCATTTGATCTTAACAATAATCCTGGGACATAGTGCTATTATTATGCCAATTTTATAGATGAGAAAACTGAGGCAGACAGAGATTAAGGGACTTACTCAAAGTCACATAGCTAGTAAGTCTCTGAAGGAGGATTCGAGTGGAGATCTTGATTCCATAGGGCAGCTAAATGCTGAGCCTTAAACCGGGAATACTCATCTTCCTGAGTTCAAATCTGACCTCAGACACTTACTATGTGACCTTGGGCAAGTCACTTATCCCTGTTTTCTTCAGTTTCCTCATTTCTAAAATGAGCTAGAGAAGGAAATGACAAACTACTCCAGTGTCTTCGCCAAGAAAACCTCTTTATGAGGTCATAAAGAGTTGGACACAATTGAAAATGGCTAGACAACACCTTGACTCTGTTATTTGGCATTGTTAAGTTTCCATGTGATGACCACTCTGGGTGATTTTATTTTAGATTAAACATTCATTTTAGTACTCTATCCACAATGCCACCTAACTGGATCACCTAATAATAGGAGGTAGAGTTAATTAGTAGGTATCAAAGTTTAATCTAATTTAAATCACCTATAGTGGTCATCACATGGAAACTGAACAAAAAACAAAGAAGATGCTTGGAATTAGAGCAGCTGCCTTCAGAAGAACACCGAGTGGCTTCCATTCTCTTTCCTCCAAGGCTGGTGCTCTTTCTTGTCAATGTAGCAGACTTTTACAGAAAGTCCCTAGGAATGTCTTTAGGTCAGGAGATTCTGAGGATGGACTGAGAATGAACAGAGAGCCCAAGGATCTCTGAGTGCATCTAAGAGGAAGTAACAATAGCTAAGATTTTCATAGTACTTTGAAGGTTACACAGCACATCTAGTAGAGTCTCTCAGCTGTTTGCTCTAAGTACTACAGTTATTATCCCCAAACTATAGATCATGATTAGAGACCTTAAATCACTTGCCCATGGCCACATAGTAACTGAGTCATGATTTGAAACCCAGTCTCTCTTGGTTTCAAGTCCGTTGTTCTTTCCGTTATCCAATCCTGCCTCCCCCAAAGCCCAGAGCAGAGGTTGCTAGAAAAGAAAGCCATGGAGATGATGGAAAATGTTTATGAGATAAATGTTGCCAATGTTCCAAGTGTCAAGAATATGGGGGAAAAGGACAAAAACACAGTCCCTGCCCTCATGGAGCTCACATTCTCATACAGAATAAAATATGCAAATATCTAGGCTTATTATTGAATGAATAAATGAAGTATTTATGAAGGGCTTACTATGTTCAAAGCCCTGTGCTAATCGCTCAAAATACAAATAGAAAAGTATATAAAAGAAATATACAGAAAAGAAGGAAAGTATTGTGAGAGGTGAAGGTGCCAGCAGCTAAGGCTAAGGGTGGTCAAAGAGAAAGGACCAAGAAAGGTCTCCTGCAGAAGGGAGAATATGAGCTGAGATTTAAAAGAAGCCAATGAAACTGAAAGGCCAAGGGTGGAGGGGGAACATTCCAGGGCTGGGGAAAGCCAGTGGAGCCTTTCTCTCTGCCATATCCTACCAACGCTTCCTATCCTGTATTAAATCCAACCTTCTCCATGTAACATTTTAAGAAAATGCAGCCTACATTCGTCTTTACTTTCCCTGATATGTATGTCTATACAATACATTTAGAAATTATGATCTATTTAATATGATTTCCTAATTGTTTCATGAACTTTTCTTCTTTAACCTAATTCTAAGATCTATGAAGGTAACTCCAAAGTTACCAATAGTTATTTAAATGGCCAATTAAATTACCAATTAAAGTTGGTTTATCTCCCTACTTCAAGCTAAAATACAGGTCTGACCATGGCTCTCCTTATTCAATAAACTCCAGTGATTCCTTATTACCTCCAGGATCAAATATAAATTCCTTTGTTTGGCTTTAAAGCCTTGATAGATGGGTCCCTTCCTACTTTTCCAGCCTTCTTACCCCTAATTCCTCTACATGTACTCTATGATGAGATGACACTGATTTTCTTAATGTTTCTCACACAAGACGCTCCAGGTATTTTCACTGACTTTCTCCCATACTTGGAATGCTCTCCCTCCTCATCTCTCCTGATTTATTCAAGTCTCGCATAAAATCCCAGCTACCACAAGAAGCCTTTTTTCAATCCCCCTTAATGCCAATGTTTTCTCTCAAAGAGTATCTCCAGTTTCTCCTGTATGTAGCATGTTTTTACATAGCTGTTTGTGTGTTGTCTCCCACATTAGACTGTGAGCTTCTTGAGATCAGGGACTATTTTTACCTATCATTTTATTCCCATCATTCAGCACAGTTCCTTAAACAGAAGGTGCTTAATAAATGCTGTTGTCTGGTTGACTTGTTGAAGAAGCAGATTGTTGTATATCTTCTCTATCAACTACAATCCCTATCACAGTTCTAGGCACGCAGTAAGGACTCAACAAATCATGCTGAAATCAGTTGCAACTTCATAGAATCTAACCATCCTTTTGCTAATGGGGCACAGACTCAAATCTTATCACTGTTCTTACATCTATACCTTATATCTATAAGAAAAATCTTCCTTATACTGTGCATAATCTTTCAGATTGGAATTTAAGCCCATTTTCTATGCATATTATTCTCTATAGCAACACAATGACCAGTTTGGGCTAAGTGCTAGGGATACAAAAAAAAAGCAAAAGCAAAAGGAGCTTACAATCTAATGGGGCAGACCACATGCAAACAAATATGTACAGAGCAATCTATATACAGGATAAATATGAAATAATTAACAGAGAGAAGCCACTACTATTAAGAGAGATTAGGGGAGGCTTCCGGTAAAAGATGGGATTTTAGTTGAGACTCAGAGGAAGCTGAAGAAGTCAGTGGGCAGAGTTGAGGGAGGAGAGCATTCCCAGGTATGGAGAACAGTCAAAGAAAATACCCAGAATCAAGAGAAAGAGTATTTTGTATGTGGAACAGCCAGGAGGCCAGTGTCGCTGGATCAAAGAATACATGTCAGGGAGTAAGGTGTAAGAATACTGGAATGGTAGGGGGGATCTAGATTATGAAAGACTTTGAATGGCAAATGATCCAACCTACAAAATATTTCTTAAGTGCTAGGCACTGTGCCTAAATGCTGGGGATCAATAATAAAAAGAAAACAGTCCCCACCTTCAAGAATCTCACTATTGAAAGAGGGAGACAACACACAAAAGGAGCCAGGAACGGGGGACCTACTAGTGGGGGGTATGTAGTTTGGAGGCAGCTTGTTCCATGAGTTGAAACCAGGCAGAGCGGTAGATTCAAAGTGGATTGAGCTGAGTCCAGTTTTTGCTCTCAATAAACAAAGGTTTTCGGAGGAGTTTGACATTCCACCCACCAGGCCTCCAGGCAGAGGGAAGAGGAGAGGAGGCCAAGGGAGGTGGTGTCAATCAAGGCTTGAGTCAGCAGCATGGTGGTGAATTTAGAGGTGAGGAGCATATACTGGAAAGCCATCTTGTTCAGGGGAGTTGAAGCCAGGCAGAGCAGCAAATGAATTTTGTATTTGATCATGGAGGAAACTGGAAACCAATGAAGTTTACTGAGTGGTAGGGGTGGGATAGATCACCATTAGGAAAATCACTTTAGTGACTGAATGGTGGAGCATGGACTGGAGTCAGGAGAAGCTTGAGGCAGGCAGTCTCACCTGTAATAGTCCAGGCCTGAGGCGTTGAGGGCGGGCACCAGGGTGGGGGCAGCATTACAGGAGAGAAGGGGGCATGTCCAAGAGATGTCGCAGAGGTGAAAGCGACAGGTCTTAGCAACAGCTTGGATATGGGGGGAGGGAGGGAAGAGAAAGAGTGAGGAGCCAAGGATGACTCCTGGGACACAAACCTGGAGCACTGGGAGGATAGTGTTGCCCAACATGGTAATAGGAAATGTGGGGGGCAGGGTTTAGGGGGAAAGATAATGAGTTCTATCTTGGCCATTTTGAGTTCAAGATGTCTACTGGGAATCTAGTTCAAGATATCTTAAAGGCAAATGGAGATGAGAGGTTGGAGTTTGGCAGGAAGGTTTAGGCAGGATAGGTAAATTTGAGAATCATTAGCAAATATATGGCAATTAAATCCATGGGAACTGATGAGATCACCAAGTGAAGTAGTATTGAGAGAGAAAAGGGCCCAGTACAGAGGAACCCTGAGGGAGAGAGGGTGTGATCTGGATGAGGATCCAGCAAAGTAGACTGAGAAGGACAGGTCAGAGAGGTAGGAGGAGAGCTGGGAGAAAGGGGTGTCCTCGAAACCTAGAGAAGAGAGAGGATCAAGGAAGAGAGAATGATCAACACTGTCAGGCTCCAGAGAAGTCAAGAAAATGAGGACTGAGAAAAGGCCTTTGGATTTGGCAACAAAGAAATTATTGTTAACTTTGGAGAGAGCGGTTTGGGTGGATGAATAAGGTCGGAACTAGATTGTAAAGGGCTAATAAGAGAATGAGAGGAGAGAAAGGAGAGCACGTTATTGTCTATGGCCCTTCAAAGGGCAGAAGAGATAGAGGACAATGTAGGATGGAAAAGTGAAGGGAGGATCTTTTCAGGATCGGGACACAAGGGTATGTTCGTAGGCGACAGGGAATGAGCCAGTAGACAGGGCAAGAATGTGAAATGGTGAAAGAGTTAGGGTGACGGGGGGGCCATCTGTGGTAAGAAATGGGGTGCAATGGGACCACTTGAACAGGTGGAGGGATTAGGCTTGGAAAAGAATAAAGCCGCTTCATCGTGTGAGAGAAGGTGAAGGAGTAAAAATTTTCCGTGTGTGTATATTTCCCCATCTCTGGATTTTCCAACTCTTTCTTACTCTGTTTCTGTGGATTTCCTGCACATATTTTCCCCATAAATCCTGCCCGGAGGATCTGCCCAACAAGGAGGACTTCTTACTGCTCATTTACCGTCTCGGGGCTGCCAGTGTACCACCTGAGGGGCCATTCTGCTACTAGTTATTCTTGCCTCCTTTTCTCCACTTCTAGTCACATAATTATACACACGATTGTGTTTTACACTACTTATTGCCCAAAAGTCATTGCTAGTAACATGCTTATACGCTTATTATGTCTACCCTCTATCTGTGCGTTGCCTTTTGGGTTATTTACCATTTTAATTCTTCTGACCTAATAAGAACTTAGTGTTCAGCAATTTCTATCCATATAGAGTCGCCATGAGAATACTGACCCTAAAGAGATGGTCTTATACCATGGGAAGCAGATTGGCCTTACTGAAACTACTTCACAGTCTTCCCAAAGCAACTTAATTCCCCATCACTACTCTAGTCCCATTTCAACTGATTGATCATCTATAGTACATATCAAAGATATACATATTTATGGAAATAATTGATGAGTTGTCTATGTACTAACATGTTGTAAATATGGCAATGTACATCTTCATCCACTTTGTTTATCCACTATGGATAGTGAGAACCATCTTGTTTGCGTTGATGCAGATTTCACCGAAGAGGCTTTATAGTACTCGAGAGTTTTGTGCAATTAGTATCACATAACATAGTAACAATCAGAGAACTCTGCCATTAATAGGAAATTCTTTTGTTTCACTGTTTGTTGCGTAATACAACTTTCATGATATTGAACTCTGGTACTCTTTGTTCTGACAAGCTCATTGTATGATGACACACAGATAATTTATAGTGAAATGATCACTTTCTCTAACTAGTCACTTCCTATCTGTTGATGGCATAAATTTATTTTTTTCTATTTCATTTGTATAGTACCTTCTGACTCCTTTCCTTTGAAGTATTTCTAAAGATGTCAGGGATTTCTGAGCAGTACACAAGTCTTTGGCCTCTTTCTCTTGAACCGTATTTGCTAACAGAGTTTTTACCATTATCGTAAAGAAGTCACTTAGTATTAAAATATGTAAAATTAATTTGGAAGATCTTTGCAAGTTCTTAATAGGACTTCTCAACTTTATCATCCATAATAGGTGTTGGTGCATAAACTAAAGTTATTTTCAGAGTCCTCTATTTATATTGGTCATCACTATCATGAGGTGAGAGGACTCTTCTTAAAATGGAAGCTCATTGATTGCAGGGACAATCTTTTTTTAAAAAATCTTTATATCCACAGCCTCCAGCACAGTGCTTGGAACATAGCAGATAATTCATGGGATCAACATAATCTAAAAGTTGGACATCACCTAAATCACTGAGTCTTGCCTATACTTTAACAATAATCCTCTTAACAATATGCCAGAGAAATGGTCATTGATCTGTGCCCTCGGCTTTCACTGAGCATTTGGAGGATAGTACCTATTGATTCACATGTTTCCCCATTCTTTTCCCTTGAAAAACATTTGAGGACATCATCAAGGTGGGAGGAGGGTGCAGACACAAAGTTCTTTTAAATATTTCCTCTTCATTCTTATAGTGCAGAAATGGACTTGGTTGCCAGTGGCAATGAGTCTGATCACAGTTTATATTTTTTCTGATTAAAAGAACACTGCCTTAATTAATTCATTGACCTGACAGCTGATATGTTCAATTAAGACAAACAAATTGTCAGGAATGCCAACTGTAGCCTTGTAAACAGTATTGCAATAAATGGCTTCTCTAATTGACTAGGGTTTTTACAAATGTAGAAACACAAATCTCTCCCAATAGTGCCATTAATCATTTTACAATCCAAATAATGAATCACATTATTTTCTTTTCTTTCAGGAAAAGGGGAAAATACTAGTGTTAGGAGATTCTTTTAAATGATGCTTGATGCTTTTCACATTCATAATCAAAACACCAAATGGCCTTCATATCTTGCCCAACTGAAAGTGAAGCTTGACATGTTTAATAAGGACTTCACTAAAGATATGCAAAAACAGCATTTGGTGAAAATGACATCAGAGGCACTTTGTGTATACATTAGGCCCTGTCACACATGAATGACTGCTATTTTTATTTGTAGATGACGCAAATCTGGAATGTCAGCTAGCAGGTTGGTTGTAGGTGAGGATCCTGCAACATCTCAAGAGGCTAAAAGGTTGGACTGAAATTTAAAAGATTAAATTCAACAGGTAAATGTAAATTCTTACATTTTGTTTCAAAAGCCTAATTTGGGAGCACAACTTGGGGGAGGCATGGTGAAAGATTTGATTGCTTAAAGAAGGTCTAGGAGTTTCAAGGAATAGGAAGACTTAAAGAAGTCAACAGTTTCATGCAGCAGCCCAGAAAGCTAATTCAGTCTCAGGCAATATTGAGAGGAATGTAGTCCTTAGGAGAGGGAAGATGATAACCCTGAAGATTTTTGTTCTGAAGACAAAATTTTGATTGTCTACCAGAGTAGTGAAGGATCTGGAGTTCATTCCCCTTGAGAATTTGTTAAAGGAACTGGTCTGGGGGTGGGGTAAAAAAGGAAAAAGGAAGATTGGTCTAAAAACAGCATTGTATTTTTTAAAAACCTATCATAGGGCAGCTAGGCGGCAGTACTCTATTGATTCCTAGACCTGGAGTCAGGAAGACTCATTTTCGTGAGTTCAAATCTGGCCTCAGACACTTACTAGCTGTGTGACCTGGACAGGTCACTGTTGATCTCAGTTCTTCATCTGTAAAATGAGCTGGAGAAGGAAATGGAAAGCCACTCCAGTATCTTTGCCAAAAAACAAAAACAACAAACAAAAATACCTCAGATGTGGTCATGAAGATTCAGACATGATTGAAACAGCTGAACAACATTCTCAAAAGGAAATAGATATTTTCTCTTTGGCCCCAGAGAGCAGAACTAGGAAGAATGGATGAAAATTGCATAGAAATAGATTTGGACTTGACATCATTTGACAACAAAACCCTAACCATCCAAGCTGTCTATCAGAGGAATGAACTGTCTCATTCCGGGAGCTGGTAAGCTCTTCTTGTTGTAGACCTTCAAACAGAGGCAGGATAATCCTGTACACACAGGCCTCAGTAACAGCTGAGATCCTTCCCAGATCATAGATGCTTTAATTCTATGATATTCACACCAATCAATTTCAACAATAATATAAATCAGGTCTGTGGTTTTCGTGATTTTCCACATTTAGGATAAACATTTATTTTAAAGGTTTCTTAATAAAACCCTGCTTGTGTAGGAAGACTGCTTGATGTTTGCTGTAGGCAGTTGACATTTCTACTTCCTCTTTTTTTCTCCAGGTAGAATAACAAGATCCTGTAAATTACTGTTTAAAAAATTCATCTTATAATCAAATGCCTTTGTTTATGCCCTTTTAAAAGGGTGTAAAGCAGAAGTTTTTGACTTGGAGTCCATGAATTCATTTCTAAAAATTTTAATAACTACTTCAATGTATTTGGTTTTCCTTGTAATTTTACATACATATATATGTGTGTATATAAATATGTATATACATGTATATATACTTTTATTCATCTACCACCCTTATTCTGAGGAGTCTAACATTTTTACCAGATTCCCTAAAGGTCCATGACATAAAAATGTCTAAGAACCACTGCTCTTAACTGTATTCTTGGAGATTGTTTCCTGTGAGAGATAACTATGGGAGAGATTTATGGGAGGACCTATGAGCAAATATGGCCCAGAATTCCATAGGAAAAGTATAAAGAGCAGGAACATGTGGTCATTGTATTCACAGTGCTGTGTCTTAATGAAGAACTGGGTGCTTGAAAGGGCTGGCTTGCTACAGAAACTTCAGGGAGTAATGGTGCAGTCCCCTGAGGAGAGGAGGCATTGCTCCATCTTTGCTATGTTAGTGATGACTGTGACTGATGTTGGCGTGTAAACATCTCGGAGAGGAACAGGAAAGGAAAAATCTAGGCCAGGGGGATAAAGGACAACTTCTCTTCATTTAAACACACTGAAATGCAGCTTAAAAATCACTGCTAGTGACAGGGACCCATGAATGATGTGATGAAGTCTGTGTAGGCAATTCTAGGAAGAGCTTCTGGAGAGGAGCACTTATGCTTAGGGCTCCCTGAAGGATGTAGCCACTGCCCATTCCTGGTAGTAATGATGAACAGAAGAATTGGCACTGGGTGCTCTGGGGTACCACTCTTGTCTGGGGATATGTCAAGGTTTAGAATCAGGGCAATAAAAGATCCAGATGCTTGTGAATTGTTCATTTTCGCCCCGGATGTTTTAGGGTTTTGCAATTACCATAAAGTTGTGTTTGACCCATAGAAACCGCATGTAGCCTAAGGTCTGCAGACAGGGAACATAGAAGGATGAATAATTCTTAGAATCGTATTTGACCTCTCACTGTAGGCTTTCACAGTTTCGTCTGAAATCAACTTACCTTCTGACCAACATTCCTTCCTGTAAGGAAAAGAAATGTGCTTAGACTGTGCAATTATGCATTATTAGTGAAGGTTTGTTGACTGTTGTTGAGTGAATATAGAATTGATTTCACCATTCATTTCTAAAAGGGGTAGAGACTGGAAATAATTCTCAAAAATAGAGCACTTAATTTGTTTGCCTGCTTATTTCCTGGTTTGTAGTATGAGACATAGTGGAATAATAAACTTGGAATCAATCAATACATATGTATTAAGCACCTATCATGGGCCAGATGCTGTGCTAAGTGCTGGGGATACAAAAAGAAGAAAAAGACAGTTCCTTTGAATCATACAAGAGACAACTGCCTGTCATTGCTTCCTCAACTACCTTCTCTGTGAAACAGGGACAGTGATACTTTCTTCATAGGGTTATTATAAGAACTATATGTAAAACACTTGCCAAAATCTTAAACTGCCATGCAAATTTGTGATTTCATTTATTTATTCATTATTCATTCATTTATTTGTTTGTTTTTGTCCAGACCTATGAATTCTTCGGTTTTGGAAATTCTGGTTTGGAAATTTCCCTAACAATAATGAATGTTCTTTTTTCCCTCCTGATTTGAGACTTTATTCAGGTTTACAAATGAATGTTTTTTCTGAAAGGCCTAAAATTGTTTGAGACCACTTAGCACAGTTCTTGGCACATAACACTAGCTGCTTAACAAGTGGCAGTTGACTGCCTGGCAAACTATAGCTAGGATCCTAATAATGAATTTTTTTGAAGACTTTTTTGGGTTAAAGGCAATTAATGTTACTGGAGGTCTGATATGAGCCCAACCATGAGTTTATCACTATGAGATTTGCTAGCTAAAGGAGTAAATTGATATCAGGTACCTTTTAATTTTGTTGGGGAAACAAGACTTAGATGCATTAAATCATTAGGGAATATTACAGCGGCTGCAGGTAGGAAAATAAACAATTGAATAACATTAAATTTCACAGCATGGGAGAGCTGGGGAGGGGGGAATCTGGAAGGCCATCTGGTCCTACCCTAAACAAGAATCATTTCTCCTGTGTAATAGTCCCATTCATGATCAGAGTGCTTGAACTCAGGGGTTTGCAAGAGCTTTACATAGATTATCTTATTTAAGCCTTTCAACCAATACTAAGAGGTACGAACTTCCCATCTTACATATGAGGAAATGGAGGCTGAGGAGAGGTTTAAGTGACTTGCTTGGTGTCATATAGCTAGTGTCTGAGGCCAGATGTGACCTCAGATCTTCCTGACTCTAAGACCAACACTATATCCATTGTACCAGCTGACTTCTTGACATAAATTCACCCAATCTCTATAGGAAGATTTCTAAAGAGGAAAGCAGCTAGGTGGCTCAGTGGATAGAGTGCTGGGCCTGGAGTCAGCGAGACCTGAGTTCAATGTGTGACTCTGGACAAGCCGCTTAACCTCTGTTTGCCTTCTTAATCCACTGGAGAAGAGATGGCAAATCACTTCAGTATCCTTGGCAAGAAAACCTATCTGCCCCCTGACGGTATAGTCCTCGGGGTCTTGAAGAGTCAGATATGACTGAACAATGGAACAAGTGAGAGGCAACCTAATAGTTCCCAAGGTTGTTCATTCCACTTTTAGTTTGTTTTATTTGTTAGACAATTTCTCCTTATGTTATTCTTCCTTATTCTGCCTTCTGGTGCCAGAAAGAACAAGTCTCATCACACTTTGATTGCAATCTACTAAAACCTCAAGACTTTTGAAAAGACAAGCTGTAATCTAGCCATGCCCAGTCATATCTTGTATTTATGAGGTTGATTTTTTGAACCCTACTATAAGAATTTGCATTTAGTGTTCTTGACTTTCATCTCCTTAGGTGTAAGACAGGGATCTAATCTTTCAAGGTTATTGTGGACCCCTACTTTTTTATCCAACGTGTTATCTACATCTCCTGGATTTGGGAATGATATAGATAATGTCATGCTGTGAATTATTGGAAAGGAAAAAGGCTAGTAGCAGCTACACTTATTAGGAAGAATTTTCAGGGAGAGGTTTGCCTGTAAGTGTGAGTAGGATTAGAATAGGTAATAGAGGAGAAATGGTATTCCAGGTTTGAGAGGCAGCAAATTTGAGGGGAAAAAATGGCATACTAAGAGGAAAATGTAAAGCTTAGTTGTAATGGAGGATAACCATAAATTAACAGGAAATGGTTTGAAAGTTAGAGTGAAGCAATATTATGTAGGGCCTTATAATCATCAGATAAGCTAGGTGGCAAAATGAGTAAGAGTGTTGGGTCTAGAGTTAGAAGAACCTGAGTTCAAATCCAACCTCAGACACTTACTAACTGTTTGACCTTGGGCAAGTCATGTAACCCTGTCTGCCTCAGTTTCCTCATCTGTCAAATAAGCTGGGGAAGAAAATGGCAAACCCCATCAGTATCTTTGCCAAGCAAACCTCAAATAGGTACACAAAGAGTCAAAAACAATTGAAAACAATTGAACAACAAAAATCAATCAAGCAGATGGTTTCAAAGTGTGAAAAACCATTAGAGGTTTTTGAGTAGGTGATGAAGAGAGTCATTGACATGTTATGGAACAAAGACTCACTTTGCCTTGAAAGACATGGGTTCCAGTCCCAGCTCTAGTACTTACTAGCTATGTGACATTAGACAAAAATCTTAACCTCTCTGGGTCTCAGAAGAAGCTAAAACAGACAAAAATTAAAGCAACTGGAGCCTTAATTCCCTCATCTGTACAATGGAGGCATTGGATTAGATCAGGGATTCCTAATCTGGGTATTCCTGGGTACCTTTGAAAGTCAATCTTGTAAAACCTAGGGATCCATTATAAGAATAATATTTTAAATACAAGAAATAAAATATACAGGAAGCCAGTTATATTGAAATATAATTATTCAAATATTTTTTAAAAACTAATTTTCATACTTTGGAATTTATCTATAGCAGAACCCAGAAAATGAACCCCTGGACCAGATGGTCTAATGTAAGATCCTGTAAGTGCTGTTTTGGGAAGATGAAGATGCTACCAATATGAAGGATGGATTAGAACCAGGAAGGACTAAAGGAACAGACAGCAGCCCATTTAGTTGTAAATATGACCCTGTGAAGAAAGTACATCTTCCTAATTAGTTTCTTTCATAAAAACAAGAAAACAAAAAGACTCAGAACAAAATGCAATTCCTTTTAAAAATAGTTTTGATGTGGAAAAACATAGAAATGACGTCTCAGAAGTTGTAACTCCATTGAACAAGTCAGCAAGTCAAGTCAAAAAGCGTTTATTAATTCCTGACAATATGTGAGGCACTGAGTAAAGCTAAAGTTTTACCAAGAAAGGCAAAAAGTTGATTATGGTCTCAAGGAGTTCAGAGTCTGATAGGAGGAAACAGCACATAGAAGGGGGCATGGACGTTCTGGGAAGAGGTCGCCACTAGAAGAAGGAATCTGAGGCATGGTGGTAAAGTGGTCATTTTAGCTTAGGAAGCAAAAAAACTGGGTGATTTCATTAGTTTTTATCCTCCTGGTGGTGGATTTGAGGGGAGAAGCAGGAATTGTAGTGCTCTTTTCTGACATGATCAATGACATTTTAGAATAAACCTGGATTTCGAGTGTGACCAGGCAATCACCTCTTATCCTTATGTTTTGTCTTTTTTCTTGTTCGGTTGTTTTTAGTTGCGCTTGACTCTCCATGACCTCATTTGGGGTTTTCTTGGCAAACATACTGGAGCACTTTGCCATTTCCCTCTCCAGCTCATTTTGCAGATGAGGAAACTGAGGCAAACAGGCTTAAGTGACTTTCCTAAGTTCATACAGCTACTAAGCATCTTAGGACGATATAAACAATGACTACTACAAGGAAAATGGAAAGAATGGCAGTACCAGAGCCATTAAGACTATGAATTTATAATGACCCAGGTTGGCCATCTCTCCACCTCCTTTGTAGAGGCTGGAGGCCTCTCCAAAGCAAATGGGACATCACTGAGTGGATCTGACTTTTCCGACGTGTTAGTTTTGTTGAACTGTTTGTTGTTGCAGCTGCTGTTCTTTTCTATTTTGCTTTGATTTTTGGTAATAGAGAAGGTAATAGAGAAACATATACTGGGAAATGCAGGTGATGGAAAAACGAAAGAGAAAAATAGTTCATTGGAAGTACTATTTTTTAGGAAACATAAGAGAAGAATTCATATGATAAAAAGCAATTGATTATGGCTATCAATGGGTTAAACAAGAATCTTTTCCTTTATGCTTGCTAAACAGCAGCATACAGAACTTGGGTGACTTGATAAGGCTGGGGCTTGTGCCTTGAACAAAGTGACCCCAGCTAAGTGACATTCATGGAGGGTGCCAAACCTTATTTTAGCCATTAGTTTCACATTGGGATTATTAGTAACAGAGTAACAGAAATGTGTTAATTTGTAGAGACAATATGATATAGTGGAAAGCACCCTGGATTTGGAATTGAAAACTGGATTTAAATCCTGGAGAAGAATAAGTAGGG
Organism: Trichosurus vulpecula; assembly: GCF_011100635.1. NCBI lineage: Eukaryota > Metazoa > Chordata > Mammalia > Diprotodontia > Phalangeridae > Trichosurus > Trichosurus vulpecula. Next base: position 428,849,675 of record NC_050576.1, read on the forward strand.
TGGGGCGGTCGGGCTTTGTTCCAGATGCCAACTGATGTCTGAAAGATGTTCCTGTTCCTGGTAGTAATTGGGATAAAAGGCAGGACTAGGCTGGGTTGGGTTTTTTTCCTTCTGCTACCCAACCCAACCTAGCCTATGGTGTCATGGTCATCTACCAGCTTTCATTACCAAGGGAATTTAAGGAAAAGATTTCTCTTGGAGAAGGAAAAAAAACTGGACTCTTTTGGCAGAGGAGGCTGGAGGAGGAGTGGAAGGGTACAGGCCATCTCCTCTTTCCTCATGACAGAATGAGCTTTCACTTGGACGATCTACCCTGGGGCACTGCCCCACTCTGAAATGAATCTGTGCCAGGTGCCAGAATTCATAGTTATAACTCTGAAATTCTGAATTAGCCACTTGGTCAAGCCAAGGTCAAGGTGAAGTGGCCACAGTGAAGTCACTTCATCTCATTTTCATCTATACAATGAGATGGCTGGATTGGATGATTTTTAAAGTTTTTTCCAATATTAAGTCTGTGCTTCGATGCTCAGTAAGTGAATGGATTAACTTTTTTTGTTGCCAAATTTTTATCTTGACCATTGACACATACCAAAAGTTCATGGCTGTGGTTCCAATTCCACCATTGTTTCCATCTTTGTGGAAGCATCAGTAAAGAGATAAAGAGCCAAGCACAGGATACCAGCAAGAGAAGACAAAGGGTCCATAAGATATCGAGGCCTTGTAGTCTCCAGAAATTAATACTGGGTTATGTATCATGGAGAACTGATTAGCTTGGGATGCCCCCTCATTGCATGATTCCTGAGGCTCATACTCAAATCTCTTGTAATACCAACATTGAAGGGAATTTCCCACAGTCAGGAGTTATTTATTCTCATTTGAGGATGTTGTACCCATCATGCTTTCCATTTTATCCACTGGTTTCTTTGGGACAAAAGTAAAACATTTACAGTACTCATTTTCTTTCAGCAAGACAAATGAGATGATTACTTAGTGAGAAAATTGTTGGGAAAAATCAGCTTGGCATTAAATTCAAATAAAAGTAAATTTGCCCTGACAGTTAAATGTCCTTGTGAAGATTAAGGTGACTTTAGGGCTTAGGATTTGCATGATTTTAATAATTGAATGGTAATTGAAGGGAGCCTTTAGTAAGGGAATTGTTCATTGTACATCATTTGGATTTTACTGGATTTGAATTGTTCATCATCCTTCAGCCAAGGGAAATAGCAGGCAAAGAAGCTTTATAAGGGAGCTGAAGGAAGAGGCTTTCAATGCAAAAGTGAAACCCATCAAGCAATTAATTAAAAAGCAGTTATTAAGCACTTACCATGTACCAGGAGTTGTGCTAGGCTCTAGGAATTTGAATGAAAAAATAAAGTTATCCCTCCTCTCAGGGAACTTATATTATGCTGGGGGAGAATATATGGTCACAGATAAGTAAAAATGGGATACATACAAAATAATCTCCAAACCTATAGTTGTAACTAGAAAAATCAGGAACCTTCCCTCTGAAGGAGACGGTCCTTGAACTGAGTCTTAAAGGGAAGAAGGGGTTCCAAAAGGTGGAAGAGAGAAAACAAAGACATCATGGTGGAAAATGGAGTGGCACATAGGCCAGTTGGTCTGGAATGCTTATTCCAAGAAGGAGAGTGATACTGTCTTGGAAAGAATGACTAAAGCCAGATCATGATGGGTTTACATGCTAAACCGAAGCATTTGTATTTTATCCTATAGGTAACAGAGAATCACTGAAACTTCTTGGATTGGGGAGTGATATGGTCAGAATTATGCATTAGGAATATCATTTGGCAGTTGGTGAGAACATGGACGGGAAAGGGGAGAGATTAGATATAGGCAGACAAATAAATCAGTTGAACAGAATTTAGTAAGAGTTCTATGCCAAACATGTGATAAGTTCCGGAGATACGAAGAAAGGCAAAAACAGGCTGTATTCTCATGCAATTCATGTTCTAATGCAGGAGACAACATATAGAGATCTTAGATGGTCTCATAGGGAAGCCTCCAGGAACTGGAGAAAATGGGAAGGACCTCCTGTAGAGGATGGGGTTTGAACTATGTCTTGAAGGAAGTCTGGGAAATAGGGAGGCAGAGGTGAGAAAAAAGATAAATCTAGGCCTGGGGAAGAGCCAAGACAAAGAGAGGAAGAGCAGAGATGGCATGTTGGGAACAGCAAGTAGGCTAATATAGCTGAATCACATAGTATATGAAGGGAAATAAGATATAAAACTGGAAAGGGAGGAGACAGATTGGGACGTGCTTTAAATACCAAATAGGGGATTTGATATTTGCTTCAGGAGGGAATAGGGAGCCACTGGAAATTATTCAGCTGGGGGGGGTGTGACATTGTCAGAACAATTCTTTAGGAAAAAAATCACTTTGTCAGCTAAAGGGAGGCTGGACTAGAATGGGAAGGTCTTTGAGGCAGAGATACCAATTAGAAAGCTGTGGAAACAGAAAAGATGAGAGGTAGTAAGTGTTCTCTTTAGAGCCATTGCTGTGTAAGTAGAGAAGTGGATTTATATGTGAGATGATATGAAGACAGAAAAGGCCAGACATGGCAACTTATTGGATGTGTGGAGTGAGTGAGAACAAGGTCTGGTTCTAGGTATCTAATGTGGGATGGTAGCTAAGGAGGAGGATAAAAGACTAGGAAAAATCTAGAGGTCTGGCAATTAACTCCATAGAGATGTTACTGAAACCATGGGAACTGAGAAATTCACTAAGTGGGATGCTACCGAGCCCCAAAATGGACCAGGGTAGAGCCTTTGGGGAGATGCCCATGTTTGGTAGACATGACACAGATAAAGAAAGACAGGAGAGAGTGTCAAGGTGGAGAAGGCAATCAAGAGCTACGGAGAGGTCAAGAAAGATGAGAATTGAGAAAAGTCCACTATGACGCTGGGCGAGAACAATGAAAAGACCAGCTTCTGCCGAGTTATGAGGCTGGAAGCCAGATTGCAGTGTTTAGAAAAGAATGAGAAGAAAGGAAGTAAAGGCACCAAAGATAGATGGCCTTTTCCAGGAAATTAGCCACTAAAGATAGAGGTAAGATATAAGCTAATAACCAGTGTGGATGTCAAGATAAGTGAAGAGTTTTTAATTTTGGAAGAGACATAAGCATGTTTGTAGGCAGCAAAGAAATAACCAGTAGATAGGGAGAGAATGAAGATAATAAAATAGGGATGATGTTGGGGGCAAATGATAGAAATAACCAATATAGGTGCCCCCTCCACTGGTTCTGATAGTAACAGGAGTTCATCCATGACTTTGGATTGTCTGCAATTCATTTCTATATATTTTCCATATCTTCCATTATTCAATATGTTAAAAGTTTTTCCATAGGAATTTAAATCTTTTATGGGTACCAGTAAAGCTCTTATGCTTTCCAGTAAATTAACAAATCAGATAATATTTGTAAGGTGCTTAGCACAGTTCCTGGCACATAGTAGGTGCTTAATTCTTGTTTCCTCACCCCTTCCCCCAACCTGCAGTAGACTGTTCAGTAGCATAGTGTAGTGGATAGAGCACTGATAGTGGATAGAGACAAGAGGAACAGGGTTCAAATTTCACTTCAGAGCCTCACTATTTGTGTGACACGGGGCAAGTCACTAATCCCTCTGTCCATCTGTTTCTTCTGTTAAATGAAGGGGCTGCAATCATCCTAAGGTCTCTCCTAGCTCAGAATCGATGATCCTATGATCTGTTATCCTCAACTTTGGCTACTCATTATGATTTTGCTAAAATATATGGTATGATGTACCAAAGTATGTGTTAGTGGTTGGTGATTTTGTCAGTATTATAATTCTCTTCACTGGCCCTCACTTCAGTTGTTCTGTAAGTTAGTCTTAGAGAGCTGTCTGAGGCCCAGAGAGGTTAAAGGTCTTGTCCAATTTTATATAGCTTCTAAGTATCAGAGGTAGATATGAACAAAGTCTTCAACTTCACATATTACACATAGTTTATGCTATGCTTCGCTTAGGGTATAAATAATAAATTATTATGTAGTATTCTATCACCTATTTCTCTGTGTTTATTTCATTTTTTTAGAGGCAGCATAGGGTAGCAGATAGAGCACTTGACATTGAATCAGGAAGAGCTGAGTTGGAATGCTGACTCAGATGCTCCCTAGTTATGTGACACCAGGCAAGTCACTTCATCTTTGACATTATCAGTTTCTCTAACTGTAAAATCAGGAGAATGGCAGTACTTACCTCACAAGGTGTTTGTGAGGATCAGACTACCTAGAATATCTCAAAAAAATTCCCCACTTTAACACATTCTAGAAATGTCAGCCATCATCAACATGACCACCATTACCATCATTATTCCCATTAAGGATTTTGTTGTTGTTGTTACCAAGTCCTTCTGTGACACAGAACACAAATTCTTTTAAGTTCTACCACTCTGGAAAGACTTCAAATGGCTCCAGCAACAGAAAGTGCCTTCTGTTTGAGTATCTGGCTAGATCAGTATGTAGAGTTTCATCTCCAGTAGGCTGCCCCACCTCCTTGGCTGCGATAACTCATGAGCAAAAGAAGGCTACAAAATGGCCTTCCCTCTACTGGTGTAGCCCTCTTCTGCTTCTGTGGTGATGGCGGCAAAATGGTAGAAAACGCAGCATAAGTTACCAAAGATCCCACAAGCTTGCTGGTAAGCATCAAATTCACTATTGGTTCTTTAAAGGTGAGATCCTTGCCCAATGACCAAAGACTTGTTCTCAGTGCTGATAAACAGGATCTGTGACTTCATTGGCATAGGGAATTCACAAATGAGAAAACTTCTTCTACCAATACAGATCAGCAGGTCAAAGAGTGGCTAAGAACACTGGTGGGTTAAGTGACTTTCACATAGCACTGTGTGCGAGTCAGGATTTGAACCCAGTCCTTGGCTTTGAGGACAACTCAATCCACTACACCATGCTTCCTCTCTGGAGGAGCTAAAACACATCAATACAAAAATTTCTATTACTCCGGAACCCAGAAGACTGAAGGAAGTTGCAGTTAAATAGAAGAAAGGCTTGTACTCATCATTAGAGAGACAAATTCAGGAACTGGTGAAGTTGGATTCATTGTGCTCCCAGAGGCAACATGAGGCAAAATTTCATGAAACAATCTGTTGTATTACTTTGCCATGCTGATGATGAACAGAAACAAAAAGACCAGCATGAGCATTACTGAAGTTTATATAACTGTTATAGGGAAAGAAGAGGTAGAAAATGCACAAAGAACTTGGAATAATTTTCCAGACCAATGCAAGACATCCCCTATTACTTTAGTTTCTGCAAGTAAAAGAGTGGTCACAGAAAGGGAAGCTTCATGGACTACCCAGAAACCATGTACCCATAATTATATGTACTTCTTAAAAAAGAAGAATACAGTCAGTATTTTGCTACTACAACAAAAGATATGTATATTTTAACTTGATGTCTGTTTGCTCAGCTAATGGATCTGCCAAGGGAAAGGAATTGCAAGGCTAAGAATGACCCTTCATCTGATGGTGCCAAAAATGTCTTTGGACTACTGAAATGCGGTCTCAGATGATACCGTTGGCAGATAAAAAGGGGTTTTATTTCTGGGCAGCTTCATGCTATTAAAAAAAGCCAAACAGATACAGTTACCAAAATGATAGGAAGAGGCCTTTACCCCCAACATTGTGCATGCTCTCTCTCTCTCTCTCTCTCTCTCTCTGTGTGTGTGTCTCTATGTCTCTCTCTCTCCTCTCCCTCCTCTCTCTTTGTCTCTCTCTCTCTCTGTCTCTCTCTCTCTCTCTCTCTCTCTTCTTTCTTTCTTTCTTTCTTTCTTTCTTTCTCTCTTTCTTCCTTTCTTTCCCCTACATTGTCCAGACTGGAAGTGTAGTAGCTATTCAGTGTTATCCAATTACTGATGAGCAAAGGAACTTGGATCTGCTCCATTTCCACCCTGTGACAGTTTACTCCTCATTAGGCAGCCTGATGGCCATTTGCTCCAGGGGGCTAACCATATTGATGGCAGGTTTAGTACAGACACCTGATCACCTTAGCCCACTGCAGCTCAGAATTACCAAGCTCAAGTAATTCATTAGCCTTAATCTCCCCAGTGGGAGAGAGCACATGTATGCGCTATCACACCCATCCTCATTGCAGGTATTTCTGACCAAAATTTCCTTAACTAATTTTCTAGGGGAAGCCATAAATCATCTTTGTATAAAAACATTCCTGAACATCCTTTTAATTTTAGTGCCTTGATATAGTAATTAAACCTGACATACTAACAATTCTGGCGAGACTAGAGACTAAGTGAATAAAGCAAAGTAGGGACATCCCTGTATGTGTGTTTGTATAGACTGCACCCCAAAAGCCATGAAACACAAACTAAGACATCTTCAAGAACACACTTGACTCAGAAGTCAAAAGGTCATGATTGACAGTGACCTATCACATGATTCCCCTCTTTCCCTCACTGAGCCTGTGGGAAGAAGAAAGTCATAATGGTCTCTTATATGTCTTGATTGTTGGTGGCTTGGACTTGGCTCAGTTGAACAAATGTGGTCTCTCTTCTCTAAGCCACTAGCTATCAAGTTACTCCCAGCTTAACAGTAACTGCTCCTTGCAAAGATGTTTTACAGCCAGAGTGAAAACTGCTCAGGAGAAACTCTGTGCCATGTTTTTTTTTGGAAAAGAAATATCCCATTTTTCATTATTTCATGGGAAAGGTGAAGTCAGTTCCAGTGAATAGTCACTCTTCCCAGCAGTGACTAGCAACAACCAATAGTTTTCCCAAGATCCTTGATGATACAGGTCTCATCTAAGACTTTCACTGGAAATGCTGTTGGAGCCTCTGCTGCCATAAAGGTGTATTTTTTTGTTTATTTGTTTTAACTATACATTTAGAACACTGCATCTTAAGCAGGAGATTCCTTCCTTCTTTATGTGTTGGGTAATATAAGCTCCCTGCGAGAGGGAGTGTTTTATTCAAGATGTTTGTAACTCTGGAGCCTAGACCAGTGCTTCACACATGGGAGCCACTGAATAAATGCTTGTTGATTGATCATTGGCCTCCTTTAATGCTACCACTACTGATGGACTTGGTTGGCCCCAAGACTGGGAAGTTGGAGAGCTTCTAGGCAGACCACTAAACTCTCTTCAGACAGAAGGATTACTAACCAGACAAGCTAGAAGAGAAAAACAAAGTTACTTTTGAGCAAAACAGATAGTTTTATTTTGAAAAAAATTGAGGAGAGAGAGGGGGGGGAGGGAGGGAAGGAAAGAAGGAAGGAAGGAAAGAAGGAAGGAAGAGAAGAAAAGGGAAATAATTACTCAAATAATTAACAGTTAGCTGAAGTGCAAGATAGGGAAGGGATTATTTTAAATCTGAAGAAGAATGATACGAACTTGTAATTTTGTTCTATGGCTAAGAGAAATGACAATGTTTCAGATGGTTTCATGGAAGCTTAGTCACAGAATATTATCACACTGAGATTGACAGCCAGTTTGACCCAAGCAGTAAATATATGCCCTAATTAGGCTTGTTATTCTTGGTGATGAAAACTTAGCATTTTGGCACAGCTCAAGGAGTCTAGAGCTGCACTAATTCATTCATTCTGGGAGCAATTCAAATTTGGCACCAAACTCCTTTGTTTGGTTTCTATGCAAAGAGAACACATGAACACACCCTACCAAACTTGCTTTGGGCATCTACACTAAGATATTTGCAATACATTTACAGCCATATTCTTGCAGGACTTTGAGGTTTCCCAGAATTGCCATGGTTACTGTCAAGTGACTGTTTTCTCTTTCACAATAAGTCATGGACTCTTCACTCCTATTTGATAAGTGGATCCTAACTTTTCTTCTCATGATAATGATCTATGACAAAAAAGGAAAACAAGATGGCACCAAATAAAGACAATCTCCTCCTCCCTTGCAAGAGGAAAGAAAGTGGAACCCAGTGAGATCAAGTCTGTACATAATCCAATCCTTTCTGCAACTCTTTTAATGGCATTTTGTGAAAACATGTAGCTCCCCAATCACTTGTAATAATTTAAGAAAAAGGTACTGAAATGTCTATACCTTTTAATCCAGAGTTCTCACTACAGGACATATGGGTCAAGGAGCTTAATGATTGACACAACATCCCATATATAACAAAATATTGATGGTAATACTCTTCAGGGTTACCAAAAACAAAAACAAAACCCTGGAAAGCAAGTGCATGCCCATCAATTGGCAAATGGCTAAATGAATTATAGCATATAAATGTAAAAACATGACTGCATGGTTAAGAAACCCACAAATATAAGAAATTCAGAGAGGTCTGGGAAGAATTTTATGAACTGATTCAGAATGAAGTAAGCAGAACTATGACAACAATAAATAAAATAACCACAATCAATTAAATTAATATGAGGATTGCATCTACAAATTCACTGAATGCCAGGAAGAGGAAATCCCCTCTGCTGACACAGATGAGAACCTTGACTCCAATCCATGGTCTCACAGAGCTGGCTCAGGCACTCTGAGGTGAAGAAATCTGTCCAGGGCCCCAGAGTCAGTAGGTATCAAAGTTAGGACTCAAAGCGCAGTAGTCCTAATTCTAGGGTTAGCTCTAAACCTTCCAAATGATTTTGCATCTTAAAATAAGACTAAATGGCAACCAAACTCAGATTCATCATGCAAATCAGATTATGAAATCATTCTCTTTTCTCAGTACAGATACAGGGAGTATTAGCTGTGTAACAGGGAACACAAAATCAGATGCAGTCAGAGTTGTTGTTCAGTGGTTTTTCAGCTGTGTCAGACTCTTCATGACTCCATTTGGAATTTTCTTGGCAAAGACACTGGAGTGGTTTGCCATTTCCTTCTCCAGCTCATTTTACAGATGAGGAAACTGAGGCTAACAACATAAAGTGACTTGCCCAGGGTCACACAGCTAGTAAGTGCCTGAGACCAGATTTGAACTCAGGAAGTTGAGTCTTCCTGACCCTAGGCCTGACACTATCCGTTGCACCATCTAAAATGTTTTTCATTGTTGCAAGGGAGAGTTTATAATAGAGAGAAGTGTAATAGTAAATGACTGATTAAAAAGGCAACAATATTTTTAATGCACTTTCCCTTCTCTGCTTCTTTCCTTGTAACTCCACTCAACTAATACCAGACATCCCAGAGAAAGGGCATATGGATTGGTAATGACCCTAATTTCAAGCTGCAGATAAGGAATCCTTCTTTCCCTACACCAATCCACCTGAGCCACTCAATTCTCCAACCCTAAAAACTATTTAGGGACATGTCTGACTCTGGGAAGTTGTGAGTCTGAGGAGTTCTCTCTGGAGGAATCCAGAACTGGTCTAAAAATACCTGCGGCCTAAAGGAGTCACTTGGAAAGTACATTCCAAGGACATCATGGGTTGTTCAAGCTGCCACACCTTCTACCAAAATAGGCACAAATGCCAAGATTCGGGGAGGGGATCAGCAAATTGTTGCTTACTTCAACATTCATAGTCTGTGATTGATTCTACTGTATCTTCCTTTCATAAATTCTAGAGGTAGAAGGAACTTTAGGGCTTATGTAGTTGTCACAGTGAAGAGAGAAGCCCTCAACCTAATGCAGATCAATGTAAAGGGCCCAGATTTCTCTCCTGAATTAATCCATCAAAGGTGCAACTGGGTTGGAACAAGCCCTTAATGAATTTGGGAAGAGTGAAGCATTTGATCATTGGAGAAAAGCAGATGATGATTGGTTAGCAACAGATGATTGGTTGACAGAATTCAGCACACTTCTGAGCCTATGTATATTATAGTGACAGATTCTACTAGGAGATTCTAAGAACATTTCATCAGCTGAGGGTGGTCAAAGAAATTGCCCTTGAGAGGTTGGGGATAGGGGAATGGATTTGGTTCTCTATCTCTTCCCTTCCTCCTTTGAACAGAAGATGACCTTGTAAACTTTGCAAAGCTGGCACTGATAAGAGTGTCCTGGGACATTAATGATTACTGGCAGTATCTGTATCAGAAGCTGAAAGAAAAATTGGGGAAAAACTAGATGCACCAGAAAACAAAATTTCGAGCCTCTACAAGGACACTGTCCCTTGTGGCACAGAAGGACATCCAGTAATCAGGAGCAGAGAGTTCTCCCTTGTGGCAAATGCTACATTTTCTTTCTAAGCTTGATCCCCATCTTCCCATAAGCTCTATACCCATTTGTGGGAGAGTGTTTTCCAGACTTTGGGGGAATTATTTTTTGTAGTTACTGTTTTTCTATGCCACCTCAGTTAACAATTCTTTTAAAAATTTAATTAATGTTGAATACATAATTATGTAAAACACACTAAATTGGAGCTTGTGAGCAACTTTACTAGAAAACCTGGTTCCTCAAATTTATCCCTGAACCCTGAGTGGGTATGTAAAGTTACCCTTTGGGTCGCTGCCTTGCTAAGCTCCTTTTAATTGGTTTTTGTTCTGTATTGCTATCCAGCTGCTCCATTTTCTATGAAGTTTAATCTTGCAGGGCCCTATGAATTCTTTTTGGAAGCAGGCACTGTACACATCATAAGCTAAGCAGTAGTGAGGGGAAAGCACTCCAAAAGTCCTATGCAGTCAAAATCTTTCATTTTACATATGAAAAATCCTGGGCGCAGAAAAAGGAAGCAGTTTCCTTCAGGGTCACAGAGAGGAAGGAGTAGACCGGAGATTTCAAGTGGGTTATTTGATTGGGGAACGATTACTCACTACACTCAAACAGAGTCTTATTTTGCAACACAGAAGCTTATTTACATGCAATTCTTACCCATGTCTCCTAGCCTCAGTTACTAATAACAACTGCATGAATTTTGAGCTAGTGTCATAGCAATGGGAATGAATTATACCACGTTATCCATAATCCTAATCCCTTGTGACCAATGCCAACACATTAAAACTAATGGGGAGTTAAAAGTACAGTGAATGGCCCTGAAATTAAAACAGAAGTTGTTGCTGTTGTTTTCCCTCTATGGATAACCAACTTCATGTATCAATTGTATTCCTTTTAAATCCCCTTTAATAAATAAATTAAAACACGTCAACTAGGCAGCTGTTTATAATTTCATCATGTGGCTGGAAAATTTGACTCATTTCTTGAACAATTAAATGGCAAATGAGGGAAGAGAGGATACATTGTATTAGCTGAATGACATGGTCTCAATTAAAAGCTTGTTTCCCAATTCGGGGTGATTAGGAAAATTATTGGAAAGTAGAGTAGGGAGAAGACATCCTAACTATTTTTAGAGTCATATTTTTTTAATCGTTTTCAAAAGGTAAACACAAACCATAGTGAAACAACTTTGAACCTAGAAAAGGCATATGGGGGACAGTGAGTTCTATCTAATCCAATATGGCTCCTTCTTTACTTAATATGCCAAGATACTCAGAATTCAGTACACCACTCACTGTTAGTGCTTGTTCATCATTCAGGGCACCTGGATCCTTCTATCCTCAGCTCCTTTTAATTGTGTCTTGTTCTGTGTTGATATCCAGCTGCCCTATTTTGCACAAAGTTTAATCTCACAGGGCCCTATGAATCCTTTTTGGAAGCAGGCAGAGTACACAGCATAAATCATGTAAGTAAACGTGAAAAAACCCCAACAATCAGAGCTTGCAGAGGATATTCCACAGCCGTAAACTCATTACTTTATGCTCTTACCTCATATTTCACAGCTTCTCTGGGCCTTTTGCTCTTAAAAGGAGAGGCTGTTATGATCAATGACAGTTGACCTTCTCCAGACTCTTAAAGAAGTAGGTCTGTATTGGTAAGTGTGAAGGGCTTTGGCATCCTGGATCACTGATTCAGAACTCGATGGCAAATGAGAGATCATCTTACCAGTTCAGTACACACATTGTACAGATGAAAAAATCGAGGACCAGAGAGGGTAAGTCATTTGTCCAAGGTTACAATTAATACATACCAGAAGGGAGAGATGAACTCAGCTCAATGGATTCCAAATTCAATGCTCTTTCCATGATACCTCACTGTGCTCAACTGAGACTTTTGAGGAGGGCATTAATAACAGATTTTGTCAAAAGCAAGACATATTTGTATTATGATATAACATGGGAAAATTGGATTGCAGAATGTTACCAGGAGAACAGCATAAGATGTTTCCACTACGGGAATCTTCATTAAAAGAGGCACAACTTCCAGAAATAAGAAGAGAGATGGTGAGATTGCATCTAGAGTCATACATTCAGTTCTGGGTATCACACTTCAGAAGGATGTTGACATGACACTTTAGCATGTCCAGAGGAAGGCAACCACAATGGGAGAGGACCCTCAATCCATGTGATATAAGATCAGTTGAAGTAATGAGGGAGGTTTAAGTCTGAAGAAAAGGAGACTAAGGGGAAATATGACAACTGTTTTTAGGTATCTGAAGGGCTGTGATACGGAGGAAGGCTTGACTCATTCTGACTGGTCCTAGAGGAAATGGCCAGGAGGATTGCATAGAAGTTTCAAATATTTAGGTCTGATATGAGGGGAGGAGAAATCTCCTAACATAGAGAGGTATTCATCCATGGAATGGCTTTCAGCAGATAGGGGATGATGACTTCTTAGATGTTATATTGGACATTCTTGTGGGTGGTGGTGTACCCTGGGCCAGACTCAAACTAGTTTAATAGTACTTCAGTTCCAGTAATAGAATGAAAACAAATATTCCTAGCTCATTCAACAATGAACAAAAGGAGCTTTAATTACTATAGCATAGAAAGAATAATCAATAAGGTTTTGTCACTTAACACAGGTAAATACAGCCCCCTTACCTCCATACAGCATCACATCTGTTTAGTAGGGCATGCTCTGGTGACTTGAATGACTTTGGGATAACCACCAAATCTAACTCCCAATAAGTGGCCTTTTTATGCCTTTAGGTGACCAGGAATAATAATAGTTAACATTTATATAGGCATTGAGGTTTGCAAAGTGATTTGACATATTTTAACTCATTTGAACTTGACATGTCAATAGTGAGGCTGAGTTCCTAGAACCAATCAAATCTCAAGGACAGATTCATTGCCTTTTAGGGAAAGAACAACCCTAACCTAATTGGCGGAGGGCTAGAGGGGAGGGTAGAGTGGTGACATAGAGACTGGTAGATACTGATCCAATTATGGCAGCTGTGGTCCAAATCGGATGTCCTTTGAGGTCGCTTCTAACTCTGGAATTCTATAATTCCATGATTCTGATTTTCTAGCTGAAATAACAATAAGCAGATTGGAACTAGAAATTAACATCTCCATCCACAGTTACTCCATAAATACCTTGCTCTCTGAAATATGCTTGCTTTCCCCAAAGGAACATGCATTGATATTGGGTCTCGGAAACTAGCATGTATGTGGGAAGAAACCCCATCCCTCTCAAATCCTGTAAAATGGAAGCAAGGTTTCCCATAAGTCTAACCTCACATCGTTTGAACCTCAGCTGGGGAATGTGCTGTGAGAAGGTCAAGAGCACCACGAGTCAAAAGGTTCAGTTGCATCATTCTCTTCCCTATTTAAAGAAAGGTTTACACAGTAATATGATCGGCAAGAAATCACATATCTTCCTCCAGCTGGAATGGTCATGCTGGGTTTGCTCCACTTAGTGCCCAACAGCTAAATATTTAGATTCACATATTTCTTTTGTTTTAAGCCTCAGATAGTTGAGACATGGGAAGACTAGGGGGAGTTTATTTCCAGGGGTAACACATACTAAAAATAGTCATTCTTGATTCGAAGATGGGACAAGTCTGTGGAGTATAATGTTTTGTTTCACACAGATGACCTTCTAAAGCATAATGTTTGTTAATCTGACTCATGAAATGTTCGATTTCTCTGTAAAAGTCTTCCCACCAAGAAAAGCCAGATACTTCAGAATGAGAAATGAATCCTGCACCGTGGTCTGTTAGGACTGATTACTGTACAAATCTTCTTCCCATCCCTACTATCCGTGCCAAGGGCATAGGCATTCAGGTCTTTCATTATGATGCCATGGAATTGTGATCATTCAGGGTTTTTTGGAGATTTCATTGCTTTGCTATTATCTTCTACTTCACCACATTTCAGAAAGAGAGGCACGCTTCGGTATTTGTTCATATCCTGCATCTCTTCTCATTGAAGGGATGTAGGTGAGAGGTACTGCTAATTATGGATGGACTGTTGTTCCAAAGGTATCTGAAGAAAGCTATTTAGCAAGAAATATATGTGTGTGTGTGTGTGTGTGCGTGCGTGTGTGTGCGTGTGTGTGTGTGTGTGTGAGCATGAGTGTGATCATGCTTGAGGGGCATTTCCCCAGAGGAAACCACAAGGAAAGCTCTAAGTTAGAGTTCTTAATGCCTACCCAAAATAATCACTTGTTTTAAGGAAAGAGTTCTACCTTAGCCAGATTTGTCAGTGTCCACGAACAAATTAAAATTCATTTTGATTTCCATAAGTGATCATATCCAATCATATCCAATGATCATATAGCTTGCCCATCACAGCAGCAGAAGTAATTAATAATAATAATAAATACGATGATGGTGATGACAGCTAAATTTTATGATCTAAGAACTACAATTGTTATAGATAGATGGTTCAGTGGATAGCGTACTGGGCCTGGAGTCAAGAAATTCTGATTTCAAATCCACTGTCAGACACTCAGGAGTTGTGTAACCCTGGGCAAGTACCTTAACTATCACCTGCCTCCATTTCTTCATCTATAAAGTGGGAATAAGGATAATACCTACCTCTCAGGGTTGTAATGAGGATGAAATGAAATGATTTTGCAAGGCATTTTGTGAATTCTGAAACACTATATGAAAGCTATTGCCTTTATTTTAGAGGTGAGGAAGTTGAGGAAGACCAAGGTTGCACGCTCAGAGTCAGAGTCACCCGGATATAAGCATCCAAGGTAGGATTCGGATGGACTCAGGTCTTCCTCGCTCTAAGTCTTATTCTCCATTCATTAAGCCAGTAATCTGTGTTCTGCTAACGCTTTTACTGGGTTTCACTAATAATCAAGGCATGTGTTTATGCCGTAGCTCAAGGCCAACCCAAGTAACAGTAACAGTTGGTTAAACCAATGAATCATACATATGATTCAAGCTTCTGTTTAAACTTTTATCGACTATTTACTTCAGCACCTTGCCTCAGTTTACAGTAGACTCATGTCTCAATCAGGAGTGAAATTGGATTAAAATTTCCATGAATCCAAGCATTAGAATTGCCCATTTTGCATTCCTTAAGAGGGACTAGAATTCAGCCCATGTTTTAAAATATTGATACCAATAGTCAAGTTAGAAGACAAAAATAAAATTTTATAAGAGAACTACAAACAGTTCTAATCAACAAATTCCCACTGACACAATGATGAACATTTATTTGGACAATGATATTTTCCTGTAGAAAATGTCTTACACGGAGACCAGGCTTCTTCCCAGGCAAGCTACAATTTTAATCCAACTGCAGATGTAATACAGAGTCCTAGCCAGAACCAGACTCAGCTCCACTGTTCCTGTCACAAACTGTGATCTGATTTCCCCATTGCTGACTTACCAATGACGCTTTGGAACACAACTCATTCCTGAATTAGGAGGGGACTGTAAATATTTTCCCATTCTAATATTTTCAACAGCTTTCCATGTGTGGGAGAGTAGCTGAAACCATTCATCAGAGAGAATTATGGGAAAACTTGTTGATGGGGATAGATGGGAGGATGGCCAAGACCATGCTTTGATTTGAGAATACTTCCACAGCCCACCGCCTATGCCCACTCCCACTCCCCAGGACCTCTGTGGGCCTCCTAAGTCCTCCTTGGAGAACTTAGGGTATTGCAACAATTTCTTCTACTAGGGAAAAAAGATACCAAATCCCATTCACATGAATAGAGTCCTGATTAAATGAGGAGGGAAAATACCAGATATGGATACAGGGAAAATGGCAAAATATAATTAGCCAATGAATTTGGTTTGTTTCTTGTTTGTTTCTAATTATATTTCAAAGATTAATAATTTATAATTCATTGGATTCCATTATTCCCAGGTGGGCCTATCAACCTCCATCAAGGGGTCCTTCACTTCATAAGTCTCTGTAGATAACTTCTTTTTTACTTTCTTATCGGAATTTTTCCACTTTGTGTTTTCAGAATTTCATTCTTGTGAGTTTTCTATGCCTCCTGGCTTGAAAACCCCAACAAAATTTTAAGCCATGCATATTTTCTGTCCTTTCTGTGAACCTTATGAAATCTGTTCCCCTAAAATGTAAGGTGTATGCCAGACTATGTTTGTCTTTCCTCTCCTTTATCACAAATTGTAAGATGGAGTAGTAACTGCCCTCCCCTAGGAGGTTCCTAGCTTCAGTATCTAATTCTTTCTCGTTGGTGACAATCAGATCCAAAATAGGAGTTCCTTTCATTTTTGTTTTTTTTCAAGCTTTTCAAGAGTGAAATTATCATTAAGCAGGTCAAGAAATCATTAGCCGCTCTACCTTTGTCAGAGAGAGCTCCAACTGATATCGGGTTAAATGAAATCCTCCATCTCTGTTCTGCAAAGCTTGTGATCTTTTCCCATATCCCTCATCTATTTCTTCTTTCTGTTTAGCTAATCTATAGTTTACTCTGATGGCAATAAGGCTTCTATCTTCCGTCCACTAATGCTTATCCAAATGTTCCCCACTGCTCTGCTCTCCAAACCCACCTGTCTCCTAGAGTTTCCCTTAATAACATACAGTGCTAATCTCCCCCACCTCCCATTTACTTATTATATTTCTTTTAATAAGGCAAGCAATAACCCTTCCAAAGCCATATTCCAGTTAAGGGCTCCAACTGAAACTTCAGTTATATCCAGAGGTCAAATTTGTTTTGTCGTACTTGAATGTGTGTGCTTTCCTTGGCTTGTTACCCATACATTGCACATTTTTGTAGAGACATCTGCATCCATATTTTAATCGTGTTTTTCCTGATTTATTTCTTGGATTTGGTCTTTTGTGAATCTCTGGATGGTTCTTCCTATGTTGTAGCTACTCTTTTTTCGTCTAGCTTGCTATGTGGTGGTAGACAATTTCTTCCCTCATCTTCCTTTTCAGTTTATGTCCTTTTGATTAGATTTGTAAGAATTGAGATAAATACACACACACACATACACACACACACACACACACACATGCACATATATATATTATCAGCCTCTGGCTAAAAACTCATTATTTTGATATTTTAAGTCACTTGATTTTTAAAGCCAAGACCTAATCTCAGATGCCATCTTTCTAACTGTCATTTTAAGTCTTCTCCAGGTCACTCTCAATACATCAACTGCCAGACCAATTTTCCTATTAAATGCCTCTTCTACATGGAGTGGCAGCAGATAGAGTTGCCCATGCTCTAAGGCTGGAGCTCCATTTTCCAGGATGTAATTATGCAACTTTTAGCAGAGGCTGAAAAAAATGTCTTCTTATTGCTAATTAAGACTAGACTCCAATCCCTGGCATTCAAGCCTCTTCTCAATATGGCTTTATCCTTCTTTTCTATTCTTACCCATCTACAACTTGAATGTCTTTGTAATGTTCTACACACACACACACACACACACACACTCACACATACACATACACACACTCACAAATACATACTCACAAACACACACATTCACAAACACACATTCACACATACACACACTCACACTCGCACATACACACACAAATACACACTCACAAACACGCTCACACATACACACACTAACACACACAAACACACACACTCACAAACACAAACACTCACTTACACACACACACACATACACGGTGTTAATTTTATCTCTGTCCCTTGGCTTATTCTTTTCTCTACACCTGTTCATTCCCAATTGTCTCCACCTGTTTATCTATTTCAGCTGTCACTTCCCTCATGAAGTCATCCCTTAATATTCTGGTAGTTTATAATGATTTTTCTACTCTCTGGACTTCTCTGACACCTAGAATCCATACCCTACCATATATCCCTCAATTGCATACAGGCTTAAGTTGATTTCCAGGAGCTTTATGGGGGTTATTGTTATCTCTCTCCCCAACATCTCAGTGCTTGAAAACACTGAGCATACCCCACAACTTTTCTCATATCTTCCACAGGGTTGGCCCACTACTGATCACATGATTGGGAGGGGGCTGTATATAAGGAGCTCCCAGTAAGAGAGCTCCCTCTGTCAAAGCTGGTGGGCACTTTCTCTGAAACTTAGAATCTTCTAGGGTTGCCTTGGGCACTGAGAGTATCAAGGACTTCCCCAGAATCACACAGCCAGCATGTGTCACAGGCAGCACTTGAATCCAAGGCTTTCTGACCTTGAAGCTAGCTCTCTATCCTATACTCCATGCTTTCTCTCAGTAAAATGAGGGGTCCTGAGGAAATACTTATGGATGAATTGATGGCAAAAACAATTCACATCTCTAAAGTTTATATGGGGTCGACAAGATGGTAAGATTGCATGGTGTCATGGACAGAGCACTCAACTTAAAAGAAGGATGTCACATTCAAATTCCACGTCTGAGATTCACTAGCTCTGTGATGACAGGCAAAGCATTTAAATTCTCATGATCCCAATTTCTTCATCTGCAAAATGGAGATAATAAGGTCCCTATCTCCCTCAGAGTTGTTGTAAAGATCAAAAGAATTCATGGATGTAACGTTACCTGAAAAACTTTAAAAGCACTATATGAGTGTGAATTTGTATTTCTTCACAGGACTCCCGTGAATTAGGTAACAGCATTACCTCCATTTTACAGGAGTGGAAACTGAGGCTGAGACAAGTAAGTGACTTGCTCAAGGTCACGTGGTGAGTAAATGTCTGGCAGAATTTGATCCCAGATCTCTGTGATCTAAATCCATGAGTCTTTTCATGATGTCGTATTACATTTCAAATAATGTTTATGTGAGAATTCGGATGACTGTACTGACTACAGTTCTGTGCTTGATAATTCACTGGGCATCCCTACCACTCCATGAACTCCTACCACTTTGTCACATTTACCTGGTGGCTTTCAACGTCATGTTGAAAGCTTTTCATTTTGAAAGTTGAAAACTTTTCTAATTATAGCCTGGAATTATCCCAGGTCTAATTTTGCTTAATCTATTTATATAAATGTTCCCCAGCTGCTAAGTGTCACTGGAGCAGGAACAAGGGAGAACAACACAGCATCTGTACCTGAACTTTCAAATTCAACAGAAAGATCAGCTCATCAGCACCAATTACTCTGGAGTCACAGATGGTCAGGCGGGTAGGAAGTGCCAGCTGTTTTATTAATATTTAAAGAAATCTTGAAAAAAATTAAAGAAACCTTGAAAAGACATCTTCAGAAACATACATAAAAGCTGTTATGTGGCTACTGGACCGATTGTTGTAACTCCTTCCTCTAGGTTAATTTGGGCACAGTTTATTATCAGAGAAAGAGAATGTGGCAATATAATGTGTGCAGTTTGGGATGGATCCAAACTTTAGAAATTAGAAAGAAAACAAAAATGAAACTGGATGAGTGAAACAAAAATCCATGAGCAGAAGACAATGATCTCCTTTCTTTGACCTCCTAGTTTAGTGTTTAGTATGTATGTCAGGTGCCAATTCCCTGCTCTCACTGTACTGTTAGCCAGCTATGGCAGGTATAGGATCCTTGTCTCCCTGCTGATTATAAGCTCATTGAGGGCAGGGGCTATGTCTCAGACTCTTGTGTGTTGGAGGAGGATATGGTATAGTGGAAAGACTATTAAATTTGGAATCAGAGAACCTCATTCACGTCTTGTCTCTGCCCCTTCTTAGCTTCCTTTGCTGGTTCTTTATCATTGACACACCTTCTAATTGTGGATGTCTCATGAGATTGTTGTCTTGTCCCATTTATCCTTTATCTATAAACTATCTATATTACTTGACTTGTTGATCTCATCAATTCTCCACAGTCATCATCTCTATGCACATGATTCCAGATCTAAATATCCAGTCCTAGTCTCACTCCTGAACTCCTGAATTATTTTGGACATCCCAACCAGAAGTCCTTCTATGCATCTCAAAATCAAGATACCCCAAGATACCCTCCTCTCTCCCCAACCTTTCCTTCTGAACTTCCCCAATACCATCAAAAGCACAGTTTTCCTCCCAGTCATCTCAGTCTGCAACTTCAGTGGCATCCTTGTCTTTCATTGCACACATGGAATTCATTATCACACTTAGTTTTACCCTTACAATATCTCCCATCTATACATTCTCCTCTTCTCTCTACTCAGACAGCCTCAACCCTAATTTAAGCCCTCAATACCTTTCTTCTGGATTACTGCAATGATCTTTTCATTGGTCTCCCATTTCAATACATCTTCTTCTCAGTTGCCAACATTATTTTTCTAAAATGTAGATCTGAAAATCTATTGCTTGATTAAGTATGGATCTGACCATGCCACTTCCCAGCTCAATGAGCTCCACTGGGCCCCATTAGTTCCATGATCAAATACAAAATCTTCTTTTGTCATTTAAATCTCTCCATAACTTGTCCCCTCCCTCCCTTTCAAGTCATCTTATTCTTTACTCCTTCCACACACTCAGACAAACTGAGACCTGGAAAAGACTTTAGTTTAGGAAGGCCAAGGTCTCCCAATTGCATTAAGTGAGAGGATTAGATTGGATGAGCTATAGGTTCCCTTCCAAAGATAAATCTGTGATCACATGATCACTCTCCAATATAACAGCCTTTAATATTCTTGAAAAAAAAACTATCATCTCCCTGCTAAATCTTCTTTTCTTCAGTATAGACATAGTATGTTGTTGAAAACCTTTCTCCATCCCAATTTCCCTCCTCTATAGATATCTGCATAAGAAAGATTATTTTGGCGATAGTATTAAGGATGAAGTGGACTGAGGATGACTTACACAAAGTGCAATAGTTAGTAATATTTGTTTCTGAGGAAAGTAATTGAAAATACACCTTTTCCAAGACAAATTCAGTTGAAAGGGATAAAAGACAAATAAAATGTAGTTGGAGATCCCAAGGAGTTGTTCTTTGTCTTCTGTTCTCAAAGAAGATCATGATATCAGGGAGGTGATACCATAACATGCAAGTGAATTGGATTTAAGTGAGGGAGCACTGTGCAAAGTCACCAGTTTTACTTTCTCCTCCAGAGCTATTTGGGTCCAGTAGTAAGACATAGATTAGAACAACTTGTGATGTTACTTCCATTTTGAGCCAATTCTGATGAAAGTAAGATATAAGCATTTCCTACCATCCCCTGATCTTTCCTTCCACTGTAATATCTCTTTCTTTTTTACATGCATATTTATCATTTTTATTTAATATTTTAGTTTTCAACATTGATTTCCATCTCCATTTTGAGTTACAAATTTTCTCCCCATTTCTACCCTCCCCCCATTCCAAGATGGCGTATATTCTGATTGCCTCATTCCCCAGTCAGCCCTCGCTTCTTTCACCCCACCCCATCCCCTTTCCCCTTACTTTCTTGTAGGGCAGGATAGATTTCTATGCCCCATTCCCTATATATCTTGTTTCCCAGCTGCATGCAAAAACAACTTTTTTTGAGCATCTGCTTTTAAAACTTTGAGTTCCAAATTCTCTCCCCTCTTCCCTTCCCACCCACCCTCCCTGGGAAGGCAAGCAATTCAACATAGATCACACATGTATCATTATGTAAAACACTTCCACAATGCTCATGTTGTGAAAGGCTAACTATATTTCCTTCCATCCTATCCTGTCCCCCTTTATTCAATTTTCTCCCTTGACCCTGTCCCTTTTCAAAAATGTTTGGTTTTGATTACCTCCTCCCCCTATTTGCCCTCCCTTCTATCATCCCCCCTTTTTTCCCCTTCCCCTTACTTTCCCGTGGAGTAAGATACCTAATTGAGTGTGTATGTTATTCCCTCCTCAAGTTGAATCCGATAAGAGTAAGATTCACTCATTCTACCTCACCTGCCCCCTCTTCCCTTCCAATAGAACTGCTTTTTCTTGCCACTTTTATGTGAGATAATTTACCCCATTCTATCTCTCCCTTTCTCCCTCTCTCAATATATTCCTCTCATCCCTTAAATTTATTTCATTTTTTTAGATATCATCCCTTCATATTCAACTCATCCTGTGCTCTGTCTATGTTCCTTTCAACTCCCCTAATAGTGAGAAAGGTCTCATAAATTACACATATCATCTTTCCATGTAGGAATATAAACATAACAGTTCAACTTTAGTAAGTCCCTTATGAATTCTCTTTCTTGTTTACCTTTTCATGCTTCCCTTGATTCTTGTATTTGAAAGTCAAAATTTCTATTCAGCTATGGTCTTTTCACTGAGAAAGCTTGAAAATCCTCTATTTTATTGAAAATCCATATTTTGCCTTGGAGCATTATACTCAGTTTTGCTGGGTGGGTGATTCTTGGGTTTAATCCTAGCTCCATTGACCTCCGGAATATCATATTCCAAGCCCTTTGATCCCTTAATGTAGAAGCTGCTAGATCTTCTGTTATTCTGATTGTGTTTCCACAATACTCAAATTGTTTCTTTCTGGCTGCTTGCAGTATTTTCTCCTTGACCTGGGAAGCCTGAAATTTGGCTACAATATTCCTAGGAGTTTTCTTTTTGGGATCTTTTTCAAGAGGTTATCTGTGGATTCTTCCAAATTCTATTTTACCCTCTGGTTCTAGAATATCAGGGCAGTTCTCCTTGAAAATTTCTTGAAAGAGGATATCTAGGCCCTTTTTTTCATCATGGTTTTCAGGTAGTCCAATAATTTTTAAATTATCTCTCCTGGATCTATCTTCCAGGTCAGTGGTTTTTCCAATGAGATATTTCACATTGTCTTCTATTTTTTCATTCCTTTGGTTCTGTTTTATATCTTGATTTGTCATAAAGTCACTAGCTTCCACTTTCTCCAATCTAACTTTTAAGGTGGTGTTTTCTTCAGTGGTCTTTTGGACCTCCTTTTCCATTTGGCTAATTCTGCCTTTCAAGGCATTCTTCTCCTCATTGGCTTTTTGGAGTTCTTTTGACATTTGGGTTAGTCTATTTTTTAAGGTGTTATTTTCTTCAGTATTTTGGGGTCTCCTTTAGCAAGTTGTTGACTTGTTTTTCATGGTTTTCTTGCATAACTCTCATTTCTCTTCCCATTTTTTCCTTTACTCCTCTTACTTGCTTTTCCAAATCCTTTTTGAGCTCTTCCATGTCCTGAGACCAATTCATATTTTTCTTGGAGGATTTTGATGTAGGCTCTTTGACTTTGTTGACTTCTTCTGGCTGTATGTTTTGATCTTCTTTGTCACCAAAAAAGGCATCTAGAATTTGAATTTGAGTCTGCATTTGAGTCTGAGTTTGTTTTAGCTGCCTGTTCACGTTGCCATTGAGCTTTCTGTCAGGATATGACTGCTTTTAGAGTAGAGAGTACTTTGTCCCAAGCTTTAGGGTCCAAGCACTGCTGTTTTCAGAGCTACTTCTACTCCACCATCACCCCAGGCTCTGTCACAGCAGCTCTCCTCCTCCCCCAAGAGCCATCAATCAGGACCACAATACAGATCCAAGCAGGGCACAGCAAGAGAATCTGCCTTTGTGCCCACAAAGTGCTCCTTGCACTCCTGCTCTGATCCGCTGCTAGATTTCTCCCACCATGTGAGCCAGGGACTTGGGAATCAGCTGATGCTGGGGCTCTGGAAGCAGCCTCAGGAGCTTCCTGCTGCTGCCACCACAACTGCTGCACCACCTTCACCACCCCCAGGGCTGGTGGCCAGACTGCTCTGAACTCGATCCCACAGTTTCCCACTAACCTGCTCTTTGGCATTTGTGGGTTAAGAAGTCTGGTAACTGCCACAGCTCACCGATTCATGGCCCCAAGGCTTGTTCCATCTGGCTGACTCCCAGTCTGGTCTGTCCTGGCATGGCCCACACTGGGCTGTGCTCCGCTCCCAGCACCATGTGATAGACCCTTCCTGGTGACCATCCAGGCTCTCCTGGGCTGGAGACCTGTTTCCCTCTGCTATTTTGTGGGTTCTGCAGCCTGTATTAACTCTTTCAAGCCTCTTCATCTTAGATAATTTACCCCATTTTATCTCTCTCTTCCCTCTCCTCCCATTGCTATCCTCTTTTTCACCCCTTAATTTTGTTCTATTTTATATCATCCCATCTTAGTTAACTTATATCTGTGTCCTTTGCCTATGTATACTCCCAACTGCCCTTATAGTGATAAATTTTAGAGGTATAAGTATCATCTTCCCATGTAGGAATGTAAATAGTTTAAAGTTATTGAATCATTTATATTTTCTTTTTTCCTATTTACCTTTTTATGCTTTTCTTGAGTCTTTTATTTGAAAGTAATTTTTTTTTTGTTCAGGTCTGGTCTTTTCAGCAGTAATACTTGGAAGTCTTCTCTTTCATTGAATGTCCATTATTTTCCCAGAAGGACTATACTCAGTTTTGCTGGATGAGTGATTCTTGGTTGTACTCCTAGCTCTTTTCCCTTCCAGAATATCATATTCTAAGTCCTCTGATCCCTTAATGTAGAAACTGCTAACTCCTGTGTAATCCTGACTGTGACTCCATAATATTTAAATTGGAGTTATTTTTTTCTGTGTGCTCATAATATTTTCTCCTTGACATGGGAGCTCTAGAATTTGGTTATAATATTCCTAGGAGTTTTCATTTTGGGTTTTCTTTCGGGAGGTAAGCAGTATACTCTTTCAGTTTCTATTTTACCCTCTGATTCTAGGATATCAGGAGTTTTTCCTTGAAAATTTCTTGAAATGTAATGTCCAGAATGTTTTTTTTAATTATGGCTCTCAGGTTGTCCAATAATTTTTAAATTATCTCTTTCGCATATATTCTCCAGCTCATTTTTTCCCCAATGAGATATTTCATATTTTCTTCTACTTTTTCATTCTTTTGATTTGTTTTATTGTTTATTGGTATCTCAGAGTCACTAGCTTCCACTTGCAAAATTTTACTTTTTAAATAATTGTTTTCTTCGGTAAATTTTTGTGCATCTTTTCCACTTTTGGTTTTTTTAATTGACCTGTTGACTCTTTTCATGCTTCTGTTGCATCATTCTCATTTCTTTCCCCAATTTTCTTCTATCTCTCTTATTCAATTTTTAAAACACTTTTTGAGCTCTTCCAGGAATTATTTTTTTCAGGCCTGAGACCAATTCACATTTTTCTTTGAGACTTTGCATATAGTCATTTTGACATTGTTGTCCTCTTCTGAGTGTGTGTGTGATCCTCCCTATCCCCATAGTAACTTTCTATAGTCAGGTTATTATTTTTTGCTCATTTTTTTGTCATTTTTCGGCTTATCTTGTGAATTTTACCAGTATGTCAAAGTTGAGTTCTGCTCCTGGGGTACAGGTGGCACTATCCCAAGCTTCTTGTTTTGGGGGCTTGGCCATTGGACCATATCCATGAGACCTCATCCCTGGCCTGCCAGGGAAATGGGGTTTTGTGGCTGATCTGTCCTGTGGCTTGAAACCTTGTTGTTGGCTTGCTGGAGCATGGCTTGCTACTGGCTTGCCTGGACACTCTCTGTACTGGATTGTGCTCCCCTTTTACCCAGTGAGATAGACCATTCATGCCAACCTTCTGAGTTGTCTTGGGCTGGAAAATTTTTACTGCACCTTTTTGTTGTTTATGCCACTCCCAAATTCATTTTATTTTATAATTATTTGGAGGTGAATTTGTGAGAGTTTGGGTGAGTTCTTGCCTTATTCCACCATCTTGGTTTTGCCCTTCTGCCCCCAAAATTAAATGAAGAAAGGAAAATTAAAAAGAACAATGACAGATATGAACCATCAGATGAGCTATCACAAAAAAAGCCTGGTTTTCTTTGTTATTTTGTTGTTGTTTCAATGATATATGACTCGATTGAACAGGTGAGCACCAAGTATTAATTAATATGCATTAATTTCTATGTACCAAACACTGTGCAAAGCACTAGGGACACAATACAAGCAAAAAGAAAGTCCCTCTTCTCAAGGAGCTTATATTCTAATGGGGGGGCGACAATACATAAAAGGAGTGAAAGGAGGAAAAGGGGAACATGATGTCAAAGTTTAGGAGAGTCAGAAGAACAATACAGAAACAATAAAAATTGACCAGCCTGTGTCTGTCTTGAAAGTGGAGGACTTCAGAAAGAATTGTTCAATGAGAGAAGATAGCCAGCATGGCAAAAGGATGTTTCCAGGTGAGAAGGCAATTATCCTGGTAGTGAAGGTTGTAATGGAGACTTCCTTCACAGATGTGAACCATCATACTTCCATACCTTTTGTAGATAGCTTAATGAGTTCCTATTCCCCCTCCCTCCATTACCTGGGCATCCTCAGATGTCAGACTTTACTTTGGTGACCAGACATATACTTAAAGACTTTCTAGCTTGTAGCAGAACATGTAATAACTGGCATTCTGCTGGCATAGCCTTTAGGAGCCCAGGGGCATTTCCATTCCCATTCCCCTGCCATGATAATGTATCAGAGCAGAATTTTAGGAGAAGATTCATTAGAACTCATTAAAAATAGTGTTTACAATTTGCTCTGAGATAAAGTCCCTATAATACCTTCCAAATGCATTAATTCCCACCATTTTAAGGCATTTTATAGGGGTTGATGCCTAAAGATTATACTCAGCAAATGATAGTTTGAAAATGATGATTTCTAATACCTGCATATTTATGTCTAAGCTGATCCTAGTCCAAGTTTTTGACATTGTAGCTATGTTGTTTTAGACTTTGCCAAGATCAGGCTTGTCGCATTGAATTGAAATGAATCACAAGCCATTTCAAAAACAGAGAGATGTGCTCTGTCAAATCTGAATCTCCTAGGGAAAAAAAAAATCAATTTTTGTGATTATCAAGTGAAGCTGAGCTTCCAGATTGGGAGAAAAAAAGAAATGGATTAAGCATTTTAAAGAGTCCTTTTAACTTTAAAAAAACCTTCTCTCTAAACACGTAGTTTTTTAATTTCACAGATATTGTCTACAAACTCACAAAGCTGACCTATAATAAAGCAAGAAAACCAGTGTTTAAGTAACAGGAATTGTTTAGCCTGGATAAGAGGAGGCAGAGTTGGTCCCATTGGCATCTCCAAGGATTTGAGGGGCTGTCCTTCAAATAGATCAAACATTTTTTGCTTGGCCTAAGTGGGCAAAACTAGGAGCACTGGATGAAGGTTTCAAAGAGGTTTCAGCCTTACGTTTTACTTAAGGACCTGTGTCTCCAAGAAGCTGGAGAATGCACAAGGGCCACACTCAGTAATATTGTCTTGTCAGACAGTTCTAAACCAGGGTGAGGATAACCAACAGGCCTCAAGCCTGTTGGTGAGTTAGGGGGATGTCTACCCCAAGCATGTGAAGACTTCTCCCAGAAGAATGGGAAGACGAGGACAATTTGTTCCAAAGGCCATGAAGGTGGCTGAAGTAGGTGCCATGGGGCACTTAGAACTTGGTCGGACATCAAAGAAGCCAACGTCATCCACTACAGTCCAGGTCATTGCCAGTTGTCTTGAGTTTTGATTTGTCACTGAACTTTGATGACTCTGGGGGAGAGTGAGGCTGATTATTTAGTGCAACTCTGCCTCACTTAAATTCTATTTATGTACAAGTCATGACCTCACCCCATGATGTCAATGGTCCTCTTTGGGAAAAAAAAGGATGACCATCAACAACTTAAAGACAAATTTCCTATAACTGAAGAGGAAAGTCACTGCTGGTGCCAGCGTGTTTTCTTCCTCATCGTATATCTCCAAGCAAAGCCTAAATAGTCATTGCTTTGTTATTTGGTAGAGGGGATATGGTACCTATATGGAGTTAACCAGATGACTCTTATGTCCCTTACAAATATGAGTGTCTGTGCTTCACACTTATTGAGGAGAAGGACATTTTGAATTGGTGAATTTTAAATCATATAATACCTTCAACAAGAAAAACAGAGCATTTATCAAATAATTTCCATGATCAAGAAAATGGAGATATAAAACAAAAGAAAAGTAGCACCTGTGATCAAATGCCTTACAGTATTACCTTATGTAATACGTTACATATTACAGGGAATATATCATTTACATAGATGAGAGTATATAGAATACAATTTGTGAAAGTTAAGAACCCTGACAGATAGGGGAGTCAGGAAAGGGTTCGATGATACCTGAACTAAGCCTCGAAGGAAGTTAGGGATTTGAAGAGGGAGAAATCAGGAGGAAACATATTACAGGAATGAGAACAGAGAGCAATGGCAAACAGGCCAGTTTGGCTAAACTACAGAGTATGTGAGGGGGGATAATGTGTAATAAGCCTAAGAATATGGGTTGGAACAGATTGTTAAAGGCTTTAAATAAAAGACAAATGGGTTTATATTTTATCCAAGAGTTAACAGGGAGCCATTGAAGTTTCTAGGGCAGAGAAGTGATACAATCAGACCTCTTATTTGGGAATATTAATTTAATAGCTACGTGGAGGTTTAATTTGAAGAAAGGAAGAAAGTGGAGGCAAGGAGGCCAATTATGGCGAGTGAAAGGTGGTAAGGGCTGAGTACAGTGGCTGCCATGTGAGTTGTAAAAGTAAAATTAACAAGACTTGGAGCATGATTGGCTATGAAAGGTGAATGATGAAGGTAAAGACGTGAGAATTACTCCAATGTTCCAAGTGATAGTGACATCCTCAAGAGAAATAGCAAAATTTGGAGGAAAGGCAGATTTAGGGAGAATGATAATGAGTTTCTTTTTCATATGTGTTACATTTGAAATACCAATGGACATTTAAGTGGAGATGCCTAAGGGGGAGCTTATGATAAGTAGGACAAGAGAGAGTTGGAGGAATGAGATGTAGATTTAGGAGTTATCTGTGTCAAGATGATAACTGACCGCAAAGGAGTTGAGAAGATGGGGAAGATAAGGTCCCAGAGAGAGAAGAATAATGGATGGTGAATCAACAGAAGAGACTAAGAAGATGAGACCAGATAGGCGGCAGGAAAACAGAGAGAGAAGGACTGAGTATGAAGGATGAAGGACTGAGTCACATTGTTCCATTCTATGGAAGAGAAGCCAAAAAGGATAGTGACGGAAAGAAAAAAAGTGACCATCACATGTAACACTTAAGGCGGAGGATCTTAATCTTGTTTTCACCATAGACCCCGGTCTGATGGAGACTATAGACCCCTTCTTAGAATAAATGCATCAAATAAAATACATAAGGTTACAAAAGAAAACAATCATATAAGACTATAGACCCCTTCTTAGAATAAATGCATCAAATAAAATACATAAGATTACAAAAGAAAACAATCATATTTAATTACCATTATCCATTTCAAAAAAATCCAAGATGTCAGATCAAACTTAAAAGGTTTTAGCTAGTTTTAAAAGATAGTTTTCTCTTTTCTTTCAGCTATATACATTAATTTTGATTAACTCCTAAAGTGTTTTCAAGTACAAGTTCAAACAACCCTGCTATATAAATAAATTCATTTTAAAGGCTAATTAAAATTTACAACATCTGTTTGCACGCAAATAATGGGCACAGGTACTAAAAACAGCTGTCTCTCTGACATGTCCTAAATGTGCTCCCTACAAACTTCTTTCTGATATTAATTTGCCTGGAAACCCCTTTTTTCACAGGTCCTACAAAGACATCATCATTCTGAATTAGTGAAATCCAAGCTTTTATCATACCTCCAAATACCAAATTCAATCCGATCTAATCAATGAGCAAACATTTACTGAGGGCTAGCTGGGAATACAATGATGAAAAAACATAGAAACCCTGGACTAGGAAAGCTTGGGATCTATTTAGAGGCCAGTGGACTAAGACATCGACAAATAACCATAATAAAATTCATCACATGACAAACATTTGGGTAAGACCAACCAGGATGGTATGACAGACTGAAGGAGGGAGAGATAACCTCTAGTTAGTAAGGACCAGAAAAGAAGCTGGTACCTAGCAAATCTGGGCCTTGGGAGAAGACTAATAGGCAAGCACGATGTATTTGCCATCTTGATTTCCATGTGCAACTGATGACTCTGGTATGTTGCTTTATGACAGTGAAGCCAGGAAAAAGGATTTAGCATTCATCCTCCCTCCATTGTACTTTCCTTTTAAAGTTCACAGAATAGGAACTTTAGAAAATTTCAATAAATATGACAACCGTAAATTACACCACTGATGATTCAGGCTCCTGTTTAGTGGAATATTTGCAAGAAAATAGAGTTACCTTAGCAACTTCTCTATCACATGGGACACGTTTCATGCTGTCTCTAGGCCAAGAACTCTTCTATAGCAGAGAGATTGTATAACGAAACAACAAAGCCGCCAACTGCTACCCCGCAGCCCTCCTCTGAGAACAAATAGGTGATGGAGCTCTTTGCTAACTGAAAAACGGCGTGCATTTACTCTTATCAATTATTCTTGCTGGCAACCTTGTCAGCGTCCTATTATCTCCATTTTACAGATGAAGGAACTGAGACACCAAAAGATTAAATGGCTTCTTCAAGTGTACCCAGAAAACCACACTTGTCCTTGAACTGTACCTGGCTTCATAAAGGATTCAGCTGAATTCAGCTTTATAGTGATTTTAGTCATGAAAAACAAACTTTTATTCTTCCCTCTTCTGTCTACATGGCGACAAACGAAGTAATAATCCCAATAGCTATCATTTATAGAGCATCTACCATAGGCCAGACGCTGTGCTTTACAAATATTGTCTCCTCTGAGTCACTCAGGAACCCTGGGAGGAAGGTCGTGTTATTATCCCCATTTTACAGATGAGGGAATTGAGACAAACTGGTTGAGCGACTTACCTATGGCTGCACAGCTAGTAAGGGTCTTGCTAACTCCAGGACCAGAGTCCTATCAGCTGTGCCACCCAGTTGCCAGAAATAACCAGTAGGCTGCAATATTCATCTTCCAGGTTATTTTAATATCATACCAACAGGACCTGAGCATTTGCAACCATGACTCAGTTTGCTAAATGAATTCAGTCATGGAGATAATATAGTTCCAATTGTTTAGGTTTGATGAATAATCATAGTGTAGGGTTTCTTAAACTGGGGGCCCATGAATTGTTTTCTTAATATCCTGATAACTTTTACAATATTTTTAGTATAGAAGTTTCCTTTGTAATCCTATTTATTTTATTTTATGGGAGGGAGGTAAGGAAGAAGGAAGGAAGGAAGGAAGGGAGGAAGGAAAGGAAGACACTCCTTTATGACAAATAATTGGTATCATTAGAAATGAGGTAAGATATGACACACTGACATCATAGAGTATGATGTATTTGCAATGTGATAGATATTACATGACATATGATATATAAATACCTATATGTAAGCATGTATACTTACCATAGATTGGTACTTACATAAGAATATGTGTGCATACCGTATTCTATCATACTATAAATCACTGCATTGTATTATGTTGTATTATATCTCATATCATATCTCATGTGTCATGCCATGTTGTGTCGTACCGCATCATATCACATGATATCATTGTCCTTGAAGTCAGAGATTGTTTCTTTTTGGTCTTTGCATCATAAGTGCAGCGCCTTGGCAGGGCCGAGAGGCAATGGTGGGGTGTCAGGTAGGCACAAGCAAGCTAGGACACATGATGCGTCTAAAGGAAATCGAGCCAGTCCCATGGCAGGAATAAGGGAAGGATACCCAAGGACACGCCAAGTGGGCTTCACTGATAGTCTTTCTCTTTACCTCAAATGAAATATAAGGCAACCTCTTCCCTGCCCCCACCCCCAGCAACATACACACGACCCTGCTCAACCTATGGGATAACTTGGCTGGAGTCTCCCCAGATGGGCTGTGATCTGTATAGTTGAAAAGAGGTAGATATGTGTGTACATATATGTACATTTATATGTGTGTATGTACATAGGTATGTGTGTGTATGTTTATAGGTACATACATATATACATATACATAAATCACCTAGGGGCCAGTCCTTTGATGATGATGCTGTTTGAATTTGTGCTTATTCTCAAACATTAAATCATCGGGACTATACTTAAAGGATTGGTAGCTAACACTTGGTTGACAGCTTTCTGATGTCATTCCAGAGCCCAAGGTCATTTCCATTCCCAACCACAGGTTGTGACATCCCCTTGGAGCAGAACTTGAGAAGTCACTAGAATTCATTGGAAACATGGTTCCCCATTTGCTCTGAGATAACATTCACGTGGAAAGAAACCACTTACAAACTGGCTCATGCGTTTTGTCATTTCTGGGAATAGGGTAAGAACAAGGAGAAGAACAAGGAAAGGACCGGAGATAAGCCCTGAAGGGGGCTGGGAATTCTCAGGCAGAGGCAAGTGTGCCCCAGGCATGGGGGACAGCCAGCCTGTGAGGAGGCAGGAGATAAGGTGCCCCGGCTGGGCCAACTGCACAAATGCAGCAGGGCCAGCTCCAGGGCTCCGTGGGTTCTCTGTCTCGCTGAGCTCTGCCGGTGCCCCTTGTCTGCTCGGATCAGTTTCTCCTGAGGTAGGCTCAGACTCAGTCAGAAGACTGCTGAGTCAAAGGAAATGAGATACCCCCACTCCCACTCCTCCAGAGGCTCGCCCTTTTAACTGGAACGGGATCCCCCAGGGAAGCGCTGATTTAAAAAGGTCTGGCCAATCAGCAGTCTTGCTTCTTACCTCAGCTGGGCCACTGCCAGGCCCATCCCTTCAGGACTTACTGGTCCTAACTATAGTTTGATGACCACACATATCCCGCGAGCCACGTGAAAGATAATACTAGCTAACCTTTACAGAGAAATTAAGGTTTGCTAAGCGCAATTTCATTTGATCCTCTCAATAACTCTGTGAGATAGGTATTTGTCATGCCCATTTTACAGGTGAGGAAACAGGTGAACTGAGGTTTGATTTTATAGAGGGGGAAAGTGAGAATGAGAGATTAAGTAATTGGCCAGGAGTCACATAGATAGGGAGTGTCTGAGGCAGGATTTGAACTCAGATCTTCTTGACTCCAAGCCCCACACTGACACATGTCATTGCAACAAGATTGGCCTCCTAGAACTGCCTGACACAATTCCCTATAGGCCTTAGCACTGACCTGCCTACTCCAGGGAGATGTCCCCTCCAGTTCTCTTGGACCTAGCTCTAACTCTCGCCCAGCTGAGGGGTCCCCTGACAGTGGGGTAGTACTATGAGAATCCACTAGAAGGCAGCTGAGAGCCAGGCACAAAAAGAACCTTTGCAACCCAAGGATGTGGGTGCGTCCTTAAGGTTTGGAAGTCAAAGAACGGTGCCAAGATAAAAGGATGTTTGATGGGAGGGGAGAGAGGGAGCCACCTTGGCGGTCACACGTAAGGCATTGGCATAGGAAGTCCAAGATCAGGTCTAGGAATAGGTTTACTACCAAGGTTGTCCAAGTCACTGGGAGAACCAGAGACAGTCAGCATCCATAGCTCCTGAGCAAGATACTGGTCAGGAGCTCGGCCTGCAAAGCCAGAAGAGGTGGAGAAACCATCTGGAGGGAGGAGGACAAGCCCAGGATGTTTACTTGGAGAATATACACTTGGGGCATGGGGTGAAGGAAGTCTGCCATCAGGTCTAGGAATAAACACATCACCATGCTGATCCAAATCAGCCCCAGGCTGAGCCAGTCTGTCTAAAGCACAGATCAGGATGCTGCTACTAGAGGAAGGGCCACAGGAAGGTCAGGGGGAGATTAGTCAGGGCACATTGCTCCAACGCTGGCTGCTGCCACCTCTTCTCTAAGTGGGGCCAGGAGCCCAAGAGTGGGTGGTTCAAATGCAAAGGCCCTTTATTTGGGCAGCTGTGGGTC
Organism: Trichosurus vulpecula; assembly: GCF_011100635.1. NCBI lineage: Eukaryota > Metazoa > Chordata > Mammalia > Diprotodontia > Phalangeridae > Trichosurus > Trichosurus vulpecula. The sequence goes on from NC_050576.1 coordinate 428,883,445, forward strand.
CCAAGGCTAGCCCCTTACTATAAGTGCTCTAGGCTTTTGGGATACAGTGTAATATGGAGGAGAAAGTCGGGAATAGATCTGATTTCAAATCCTGGGCCTTGACACTTACTACCTGTGTGATCTGGGACAAGGCCCTTAACCTCACCAAATTTCAGTTAAAATAAAGACTATAGAATACTTTCAATCCCTACCTCACAAGGGCTTCGGAGAAATGTGAACTAAACTTTAGCGTTGTATAAATGTGAACTTTTATTGTTATTCAACTTAAACATTTAGATATCCCACCAGGCCCTACCACAGTATCCTGTTCCATCAGATTTTTAAATAAAGCCTCTGCTACTCAAGCCTGGTCTATGCCGAAAATGTGGGATGGGGGTGGGGAGGAGTATGAGGTGGAAGAATTCAAGGCATCCCTTGGCCAGCAAAGGAGCACGGGCTGGTCAGCTACATTTTCTAAGTATAGCTCTGATGGATAGCACATCCACATTTTATTCATTTATTTTTGTAATTTGTCTCCTTGCACTCTTGGGAGTACCAAATGATTCAGCGAGACAGGTTAATGGTTTAGGGAAGCAGCAAATCCTGGGTGTGGAGTTAGCAGGACCCAACTTTGGAGGCTGCGTTGGACACTTGCCTGTCCCATAGCAAGTTCTTAATAAATGTTTTATCTATCTGCTAGCTGTGAAACCATGGGAAAGTCACTGAGCCTTAGCTTCCTCATCTCTAAAATGAGGATAATTATAGCGCTCATGTCCCAGAGTTACTGTGAGGATCAGATGAGATTTTATATATGAGAAGCCAGATGATCCTTCAGGCGTCATCCAGCTTACGTTCTTAGGATCTCCTGACACCCAAGGTCTTTGTGCTTCACCTCTCCGCCCATGACCATAGAATTCTCATCTTTTGTAACTTTTCGTAGCCCCTGATTCACCACTCAATACACATTGCCTACTTCAGAAATCATGTTTTTCAGGGATTGGGCAGAACAAACATTTCTCTGAAAGAAACATTTATTTTTCTGTTGTCCAATCCTGACAGTCCCTTCATATTTTATAGCTTTCTGGTATGCAGAAGTGATGATAATCACATAAGGAGCTAATGTAACCCAAGAAATGATGGGATAGGATTGGCCTGTGGGAAGTTCAGATTTCCCCTACCCATACATTCCTCACCAAATTCAGATGCCTCCATTGACCAGACACTGCACACATAGATGTAGGGCTGCCCGTGCTCAGAGTTCAGGACTTCAGACAGAGTGGCCTCAATTGCCAATGTCTCTTGGAGGATGGCACCATTTTGTTGTCTTCCTCTACTCCCTGCCCCCCTTTCATCTTCTCTACTATTCCCTCTTCAGCCTCATGAGTCTCATTAGGCAGCTCACACTTTTAATCATCAAAAGAATTGTTTATCTTTCTCTCATTAGAATTCCTTTTTTGCAGGTTATTTATCGATTCCTTTATTTCAATAAACGTTTTTTTTAATTTTTAATTTTTTAAAAATTATTTTTTAATATTTTTAGTTTTCAACATTGATTTCAACAAGATTTTGAGTTACAAATTTTCTCTCCGTTTCTACCCTACCACCCAAGATGGCATATATTCTGATTGCCACTTTCTCCAGTCTGCCCTCCCTTCTGTCACCCCACTCCTTCCCCCCACCTTATCCCTTTTCCCCATACTTTCTTGTAGGGCAAGATAGATTTCTAAACCCCATTGCCTGTATATCTTATTTCCTAGTTGCATGTAAAAAAACCTTTTTTTGAACATTTGTTGTTGGAACTTTGAGTTCCAAATTCTCTCCCTTCTTCGCTCCCCACCCACACTCTTTGAGAAGGCAAGCAATTCAACATAGGCCACACGTGTATCTTTATGCAAAACACTTCCATAGTAGTCATGTTGTGAAAGACTAACTGTATTCCACTGCATCCTATCCTGTCCCCCTTTACTCAGTTTTCTCCCTTGACCCTGTCCCTTTTCAAAAGTGTTTGCTTTTGACTACCTCCTCCCCCAGTCTGCCCTCCCTTCTATCATAACCCCTATTATCCCCTTCCTCCCTACTTTCCTGTAGGATAAGATACCCAATTGAGTGTGTTATTCCCTCCTTAAGTCAAATCTGATGAGAGCAAGTTTCACTCACTCCCTTTCACCTGCCACCTCTTCCCTTCCATTACAATTGTTTTTTTCTTGCCACTTTTATGTGAGATAATTTATACCATTCTACCTCTCCCTTTCTCCTTCTCCAAATATATTCCTCTCTTACCCCTTTATTCTATTTTATTTTTAGATGTCATCCCCTTATATTCAACTCACTCTCTGCCCCCCCCCCTCTCCAAATATCATCTTTCCATATAGGAATGCAAACAAAATGGTTCAACTTTAGTAAGTGCCTTATGATTTCTCTTTTCTGTTTACCTTTTCATGCTACTCTTAATTCTTGTATTGAAAGTCAAATTTTCTATTCAGCTCTGGTCTTTTCATTAAGAATGCTTGAAAGTCCTCTATTTTATTGAAAATCCACATTTTTCCCTAGAGTATTACATTCAGTTTTGCTGGGGAGGTGATACCTGGTTTTAATCCTAGCTCCTTTGACCTAACTCCTTTGATCATATTCCAAGCCCTTTGATCCCTTAACGTAGAAGCTCCTAGATCTTATGTTATCCTGATTGTGTTTCCATAATGCCCAAATCATTTCTTTCTGGCTGCTTGCAATATTTTCTCCTTCACCTGGGAACCCTGGAATTTGACTACAATATTCCTAGGAGTTTTCTTTTTGGCATCTTTTTCAAGAGGTGATGGGTGGATTCTTTCAATTTCTATTTTACCTTCTGGTTCTGGAATCTCAGGGTAATTTTCCTTGATAATTTCTTGAAACTTGATGTATAGGCTCTTTTTTTCATCATGGCTTTCAGGTAGTCTAGTAATTTTTAAATTCTCTCTCCTGGATCTATTCTCCAGGTCAGTGGTTTTTCCAGTGAGATATTTCACATTGTCTTCCATTTTTTCATTCTTTTGGTTCTAAATTATAACTTTTTGATTTCTCATAAAGCCACTAGCTTCCACTTGCTCCATTCTAATTTTTAATGTGGTATTTTCTTCAATGATCTTTTGGACCTCCTTTTCTATTTGGCTAATTCTGCCTTTCAAGGCATTCTTCTCCTCATTGGCTTTTTGGAGCTCTTTTGCCATTTGGGTTAGTCTATTTTAAAGGTGTTATTTTCTTCAGTATTTTTTGGGGTCTCCCTTGGCAAGTCATTGACTTATTTTCATGATTTTCGTGCATCACTCTCATTTCTCTTCCCAATTTTTCCTCTGCTTCTCTTACTTGCTTTTCCAAATCCTTTTTGAGTTCTTCCATGGCCTGAGACCAATTTATATTTTTCTTTGAGGCTTTTGATGTAGGATCTTTGACTTTGTTTTCTTCTTCTGGCTGTATATTTTGATCTTCTTGTCACCAAAAAAAGATTCTATAGTCTGAGTCTGAGTCCTTTTATGCTGCTTACTCATTTCCCCATCCAAGTACTTGACTTTTGAGGTCTTTGTCAAGGTATGACTGCTTTCAGAGTGGAGAGTGATTTGTCCCAAGCTTTAGGGGTTCTGCACTGCTGTTTTCAGAGCTACCTCTAGTCACTGCAAGCTCTGCCACACCAGCGCTTCTCCTCCCCCAAGAACTGCCAACCAGAACCATGACCCAGATTCAAGCAGGGCAAAGCAGGAGAGCCCTACCTCTGTGCCAGCAAAGTGCTCCCTGAACTCCTGCTCAGATCCGCCACTTGATTCCTCCCACTGTGTGGGCCAGTGGCTCTGGAAGCAGCTGCCACTGGAGCTTTGGAAGCAGCCCCTGGAGCTTCCTGCTGCTTCTGCCGTGCAACCTCTGGGCTGTGCTCTGCTACCAGCATGGTGTGATAGACCCTTGCTAGCAACCCTCCAGGCCGTCTTGGGCTGGAGACTTGTTTTCCTCTGTTATTCCATGGGTTCTATAGCTCTAGAATTTGTTTAGAGTCATTTTTACAGGTGCTTGGAGGGGTTTAGGGGAGAGTTTAAGAGCATCCCTATTTTCAAGAAGCCATCTTGGCTCAGACCTCTCTCATTAGAATTCTTGGAATCTCCCTCTCCTTCAGTAGAATTTTAAGCCACATGATGTAACAATCCTTTCTCTAAACCAACCCACCCCACCACACACACACCCAGAATTGAGGGTTCATATTGAATGACTCCTGGCTTCCTTCTACTTTTCCACCAGGAAGACCGTGTCAGCAACAAGCTCCTCCCGACTAGTCCAAATCAGGTCCCAAAAAGTAGATCCCCATGTTGCTTCTTTGACATATGTGACAAGTGAAGTTATGAGGATGGGTCAAACATGTAACTATTTCTCCATTTGGGATAGGAATAAACACATCTTCCAGATACATGGAGTCCTTATTTTTAAATTTTCTGGTTCTGGAATTCCTCTATTTCTCTCTTCTTTTCAGGTGATCTATATGATAATACTGCTTCTGTTTCTCCTTCCACTGACCTTCCCATTTCAGGATTTCCTCCTATGAGTAAATCTTAATCTACAATGCTGCTCACCTTCCCCAGCTGAGCAAACTGAGACTCGTTGGCTTGTTCATGGTCACATGGTGAGCAAACACCAGAAGAGGAGAGGGAGAAAGTGGGGAGAAGAGAGGGAGTGACCAACAGAGAAGGAGAGACCAAGAGAAAGAAAGACAGAGACAGAGACAACAGTGGAGAAAGACAGAGGGAGAAAAAAAGAGAGACAGAAACAGAAAGAGATGGCACAAAAGATTACACATTTCAGTTCTTCAAAGAATTGCTACTCCAAAAAAATTCTATTTAAGAAATGATCAGTAAACACCTACTATATATCAAGGACAGAGTGCCAAAATAATGAAGGGTACAATCCCTTCCCTCAGGACCTAATTGTAAAAGCTCATATTTCTACAACACTTTAAGCTTTGCAACAACTCTGCGAGAGAAGAAAGGCAAAGATCATTGTGTTCACTACAACCTAGGAAGACATTAGGGTGAAATGATTTGCCACCATCCTGTAGTAAGAAAGTCTCAAGAGAGATTCAAACCCAGATATCATACCTCCAAGTCCAGCATGTTTGCCAACATTCCACTTTTCTACATACAATATAATGCAAGATAGGACCTGAGAGAGATAAAGGAAATAGTTATACAAGATACTTCAGAAAATCTGAGGAGGAAGGGATGACTTTTAGCTTTGGGTGTCAAGGAAGGTTTCATGTTTACAAGGATGACCTGTGCTGAACCTTAAAGGAAGAAAAGGAATCTAAGAAGAAGAGGAAAGGGGACTGTATTCTGCAGGGGACAGCATCAGGTTTTTAGGGAATACTTATATATCCAATTTGGTCCCAAAATAGAGTATATGATGGGAACAATTAGAAATAAGGCTGAAAGGGGGATAGGCACTAGATTTTAGAGAGCCTCGAGTCCTAGGCTAAGAATTTTATATTTAATTCTAGAGGCAACAGGGGACCAGCCTGGATATGTTTGTTTTTGTTCGTTTGTTTTAATTAAGTGGTGTGGTCAAACCAATGTCCCAGGAAGATTCCTTTGGCAGCTGTAGAAATATAAACTGGAGAAGGGGGAGGGGGAAATCTGAAACATGCAAAATGAGTTTATACTCTATAACAATGGTTAAGGTCCTAGGTGATCACCTACTGAGTTGGGTGGGGACCATGTGAACTGAAAGAAGGGGATAGATGGGATAAATTCAATATAGAAAGCGAGGGACAGTCAAGGATGACTCCAACAATTCAAGACTGGGCTGAATAGCAGAATTCTTATGCCATCAACAAAAATAGAGAAGTGAGATAAGGGGCAGGTATGTAAAGAGAGATCACAGATTTTGTGTGGGATATATTCAGTGATAAGCATTTGCAAAATTTTGGTTCTTGTAAGAAAAAAATACTCCTTAAATCAAGATTCAAAAGCAAAATTTTAATTCCTGGAATCAGGATGAAGGAAGGGTAGAACTGAGGAGAGAATGTTGGCATCAGATCAGAGGTCTTAGGTTCACATCCCTCCTATAACATTTGTAGGTAGTATAGTCAATAGACTGCCAGGCCTGGAATCAGGAAGACTCATCTTTGTGAATTCAAATCTGGCCTCAGGCACTTCCTAGCTGTGTGACCCTGGGTAAGTCACTTCACCCTGTTTGCCTCAGTTTCCTCATCTGTTAAATGAGATGGAGAAGGAAATGGCAGGCCACTTCAATATCTTTGCCAAGAAAATCCCAAATGGGGTCATGAAGAGTCAGACACAACTGAAATGAGTCAGTAACAGCCATAATAACATGTATTGGATAGGTGACTTTGAACAAGTCATTTAAGGTCCCTGAGCATCAATTTCCTTTTTTTTAAACAAGGGGCCTCTTTTTTAAATTGGATGGCCTCTTAGGTCTCTTCTACCTCGAGATCTATACAAGCCTGTGATGAAAAGGAAATCGCTCTTCTCTCAGAAGATCCATGGAGATATCAGACACAGAACTTGGTGAAAAACTGTCAGATATAGCTTCTATGTCATCTGATTTTGCTAGAATTTTGTTTTCTTGTTAGAAGAAAGGAGTCATTCTGTGTGTGGTAGGGGAGTTATGGGGAAATGATCATGGAATAAAAACAAAAGCAAAGATAAAACATAAAACGATCAAGGAATCGATAGGCTTTGGATGGATCTGGTTCCGGAGTTCATTGGATGGTAATGCCCTCAGTGTACAACATTGACTGACACGAGGTGCAGGTGCTGGGCTGGAGCCTGTCCTGTGGACTGGGCATATACTTGGATCCTTTCTGATGGGACATTGTAGCCAGAATGGACTTTGTTTTCTTTGAATGACTCAGCTTGCCTCGTTGAGCTTCCCTGGACGCTGGGGCTTGCTCTTCCGGGGCAGGACCAGAGCTTCCTGTGTGATGAGTCGTGGGGCTGGCTGAGGGGAAGTGTGTTAACGTGGTCTACGCTAGGGGGAAGGGCCAAGTCAAGAACCAATCGGCCCTAGTCGTTCAGGCGGCGCTTAATGATGTCAAAAATTCTATAAGAGGGGAGAGGACAGCTTGAAGATCCTCCTTTCCTTTTCCGGTTGGAGCCAGAGACACCTACAGCTGAAGCTGAGCTGCTGGTAGCAGAGCTGACTAGAGGCTAGTGGGTAATCTTCTTACCGTAGAGGGGAAGCATGTATACGATTTTGCCTTATACCATCTCCCTTCTCTGTGGCCTCCTGGTTACCCTTATAAGGCGGACTTATTGGGCCTGGAAGCTTTTGATGAAAACATCAAAATGGGGATGCTGGTTTGTGGGCTTGTTATTGTGGAGTGTAAATACATGCTTTAGTTCTCCTGCCTTCTGCCTAGAGAATTCCTTATATCCTGCGGTTCCGGACCTTTTAGGCACATATGAGATTCTCTTTGAAATCATAAATTCTGCCTTCCTAATATAGACATCTGCACTGATTCCTTGCTAAAAGGTGAGCACCAATGTTGACTTCAGGTTGGTCCCTCACTGTTGGTGATGGGCATGAAGGGCCAGTGTCAAGGACTTCCAGCGACTGAGCCAGGAAGAGTTGTCCACTATAGGAAATACAGAGATCAAGGAGAAGCAGCTTCCAGTCTTTTCTGTGGCTGCTTATTTTTTGGGATACGGGTCAGAGGGGAAACAAATATCTGTTCCACAATTCCACAAGTCTCTCAGGAGTCTTTTCCTCCCAAGAGAATATAAAGGGACCAAAAGGTTCCTATCTGATGTTTTAAACATTTGTCAATGGTGCTCATTATTCTTGTGTTTTAATATTGTTCTTTATTGTAGAAAAAGTAAACAGCTACTCTAGACCTGAATCTACTTTGTATATTGAGTACTTTTCTAGAGAGAACCATGTTAATCCCTTCTGGGGAGACCTACATAGGACTTATGTCTAAAATATGTTTTAAGATATTTCCCCAGGAGTTCTATTCTGAAGTGGGGAATAATAAGACTGAAAATTCAAGAAAAGTTTGATTCCTCTCTTTTGGGGATCACACTCCCCAGGACTCAACTTAGTTCTCCTAATGTAAGAGTAAGGGAGGGGCCCTTGTAGGGAAGAAATGCCCCACCCTAGGTCCAGGGTAACACAGATGGACCTCAAGCTAATAAAATTAAAAATAATAATTTACCTGGCACACATTCTAAAATAAATAATTATAATAATATATTTGGCAGACACTGGGCCTGGACCTGGGATTTCATTGACAGAGACTTCCCAGGTGAGGAAATTCCTTCTACAAATGTAGATTAGCACCTCCTCTTCAATATATAGTCTTAGTGAGTTGCTTAGAGCACTGAGAAGTTACATAATTGGCCCAGAGTCATGCAGCCAGTAGGCATCAAAGACAACACTTGAACCAAGATCATCCTGGTTTTAAGGCTAGTTAGTTATCCACATTGCCTTAAAACATATTTGATAAATCCTTAAAATGATTTTCATTTCCCTAACATCCACTAACAAAGACTTAAAACTAGGTCTTTACCATAGATCTGATCTTGGAGAAAGCCTCTCCCACACATGTAGCCCTGGCCACATGTGTTTCCTATGTGTGCACTCTCTCTACACATGTTCCCTAGGTATGTGCCAAAGGGGACAGGTGGGGTGCCAGCACATGAGGGTGGGCCCTTCTCCAAGCATTGTAGGAATTTCCCTTGTGATATTTTTTGCTATTTAGTCAAATGTCTCTTACTTTATTGATTATAGAAATGCAAATCAAAATAACTCTCAGGTACCACATCACACCTATCAGATTGGCTAAATGACAAAACAGGAAAATTATAAGTGCTGGAGAAGATGTGGGAAAATTGTAACACTAATCCAATGTTGGTGGAGTTATGAACTGATCCAACCATTCTGGAGAGCATTTTGGAACTATGCCCCAAGGGCTATAAAAATGTGCATATCCTTTGACCCAGCAATAGCACCTCTAGGGCTGTATCCCAAAGAGATCATAAAAAAGGGAAAAGGAGTCACATGTACAAAAATATTTATAGCAGCTCTTCTTGTGGCGGCAAAGAACTGGAAATTGAAAGAATGCCCATCAATTAGGGAATGGCTGAACAAGTTATGGTATATGAATGTAATGGAATAGTATTGTGCTATAAGAAATGATGGACTTCATAAGAACCTTGAAAGACATATATGAACTGATGCTGAGTGAAATGAGCAGAAACAAGAGAACATTGTACACAGTTACAGCTACGTTGTGTGATGACTAACTTTGATACACTTAGCTCTTCTCAGCAATGCAAGGTTCTAAGACAACTCCGAAAGATTCATGATGGAAAATGCTGTCCACATACAGAGAAAGAACTCTGGAGTCTGAATGCAGATCAAAACAGACTATTTGCTCTCTCTCCTTTTTGTTGTTGTTTTGTTTTGTTTTTTTCTTTCTCAAGGTTTCTCCCATTCATTCTAATTCTTCTTTACAACATGACTAATGTGAAAATATGTTTAATAAAAATGTATATGCAGAGCCTTTATCAGATTGTATGCCATCTTGGAGAAATTTAAAACTCAAAAGCTTATGGAAGTGAATATTGAAAACTAAAATTAAATAGATTAATTTAAAAACAAAAAAGTCTCTTACTTTGAACTTTACTTTCATTCTCTGGTTTGGTAAACATACATTTGTAGGAGCTCCTGAGTTATGGTTGAGTGGACAGTGATGCTTGTAAGGCATTCAGAAGGCCCATGAATATGAGTCATAGAGTAAAATAAAGATGGGAGACCTTAGTTGCAGTCTGAGCTCTGACATTAATTAGTAGAATTTGAAATGGTCATGTCACCTGTGAACTTTGCAATGACTTTTGGAAAGTACTGGTATATAGTCTTAGGGCTGTTTCAGAACTTGGCAAATTAATCTACTGAACAGTTCATTGTCCTAAAATGTTTCTTTGTGTTCTTGAACCCTCAGTATGAATTGAATTGTCCAAGCAAAAAAACAGGAAACGAAAAACCCGCTAGATGATCCAGGGCTCCATTATTTTTAAAAGTAACAGCTATTTAACCTTTCATTGAGGTCATTAATATGCATGTATATGCATTTGTCTGTTGGGTCATAACAATAGGAGCATTTCAGGCTTTTTTTTATTACCGGGTGTGCTGCTATACATTTTTTATGATTCATGTTAGTTTGTCCTAATCTTTACTTTATAAAAGATACCAATGTGTCCACAAAGAAGGAAGAAAAAGCATGGGCCAAAGCAAACCAGGTTAAGGCCCCTCTGTGCCTAAGCCTACTACAGTTTCAAGAAATCTCCCTTCAAAAGAGCTTCTGTTGAAGAATTTCCCATTGGCCTGAGATTACCTGCTCACACAGCTATCAATGATATAGTACCATGAGGTTTCTAAAGCATTTCACGTGTGCTATCTCAGCTCATCCTCACATGTAGGTGAAGGAGGGGCTATTATCTCTATTTTACAGGTGAAACAACTGAGGCACGGAAAGATTAGATGATTCAGGCGGCAAGGTCATACCTCTATCTAGGAAGTGTCTAAGCCAGCATTTGCACTCAGGTCTTCCTGATTTGAAGTCCTTTTTCTCTCCTGCACCACCTAGCAGCCATACTGTGTCCACAAACCCATTAGGTGATGAAATTCTATTCTGGTGCCCCCCAAAATAGGATTGATTCCAGCAGAAAGAGGTCTAAGAGGACACTATATTATAGATCAGACTCCACTGTCTGCTCTAGGTTTGAAGATTCTAGTCATGTTCATTTTTCTCTCTGCTGCCTTTGACTTGTTTTGTTAATAGCTTCTAACACTGCCTTTCCAGCTGATTTGAAATAGCTTTATGTTCCTTCATTTATTTTTTTTAATTTGGATTGACTATCCCACACCTACGCAGAAATCCTAGTCAAGTGCAAGTCACGTCATCATTTCCCTGATGCCATGGTCCTCTTCAAAAACGAAGGACAAACACAAGAACGACAACAACACAGATTGAACACCTATGCATGCGATTAGGAAGGAAGGAGGGTGGTGAGAGACCAGCTTCCTGAGCACGTTCTTTTAAGAGAGATGCCCAGACTCCAGATGTTCTTAATGCGTCTGTGACTGTTCTTGTCAACAACACAAATCACAAACCACTTACGCCTGCCCGTTCTAAAGGTGATTCTTGATTATTTTTTTAATGTGGCTTTATATTCGGTTCAATTAAATACATATTTATGAGCAACCTATTACATGTTGGGTTCTCTGCTAGGTGCTAAGAGTACAAAGACAGAATTGAAACAGTACCCACCCTCAAGCTGCCCCTCCCAAAAGCTCTCTACAGGGAAGACTTTTTTTGTTTTAAATCTCCTACAGTTTCTCCATTTGTTAACCCAGAGAATTTGAGACATTTCATGTGATCATGGGGTCTAGAACTAGAAAAGGCCTCAGGGAACAGTTAGTTTAACTCCCTTATTTTATAGACAAAGAACCTGAGATACCTGGGGAGATTATTTAATGTGTCTATTGATTTCCTAGAAGCTTTCAGTATTGAAATGCTTTATTTCTAGGACCCAATGTTTTTCACATATAAAGATGAGTCATCAAGGTGCTCCAATATGGAGGTAAGAACAGTGAATTTTAGAGGCAGAGAATCGGGAACCAAATCCCTACTCAGCTACATATTACCCATCAGACCCTAGGTGAGTCACTTCCATCTCTCTGGGCCTCAGTTTTGTCGTCAGTAAAATGGGAGGAATAGGACTAGGCCCCTAAGGTCAATCATGGATGATATCTATAATACTATAACTAATCCAATGTCACAAAGCTAATGAATGTCGGAGCCAAAAATTAAACCCAGGTGTTCTCATTCTGTTTAACGTCCTCCTCTTCCCAGTTTTCATGAGTTTTTCAAACCACTTTCATCCCGTTTTTAATGACTTGGAACAGCACAGGTGAGATTGAGTTGATTGATTCATATTTTAGCTCATCAATTCCCTGAAACTTTTGCATGTCATTTTAAACTTCCTTCTCCCTCCCTCTTCCTTAATCCTTTGATCACAGTTAAGAATGCTCGTCTCTTCTTCATATTTAAAGCCTTATATTACTCCCCCAGATTGATTCCGTTTCTGGAACAGGCAGCAGAGACACAAGTTTCAGGGAAAGGTGCCCCTGAATGAAACAAACGGATCGCTTCACTCCCCGATCTTTTCATAATCCTGAGGAAAGTGTCTTTGTCACGTCAGCCCACAGTAGGCAGAGGCCAAAGAGCATATTAGCAATCACTCTGAAATTCAAAGGAGTGCTTTGTGATCAATCCGAGTGGATGATGGCAAGTCTTAGGAAAACTCAGATGAAGTCATTTTTGTTCTTATTATAAGACTTCCATTTTCCACTTTATAGATTGTCCTCACTGAACCATTATGAGATAAAGGCTGTTAGTGGGCAGCCCACCCCAATTTATCCTAATTCTGAATCCATTATTACTATGTTGTTTTTTCCCAATGTAATTTGCTTTTCCTACTTCATTACTGTTGCTCAAACTGTGCTATTTAAAGACAAGAATGCCTGAAAATTACCCACTTCTTGCTACTTTCCCTTCCTATTAATTATGGGGCAACTGCATACATATATTTTCTGGTTTCTATTGGGTCCCCAAAATTGGGGCTATGACTGGGGACAGACAGAGAGACAGATGGTCAGACAGAGAAGAGGGAGGAGGGAGAGGGAAGGAGGGAAAAAGGAGAAATAGAAGGAAGGAATAAAAGAGAGAGAGAGAGAGAGAGAGAGAGAGAGAGAGAGAGAGAAGAAAGGAAGAAAGCAAGGAAGAAAGGAAGGGGGAGGGAGGGACAGAGAGAAAAGAAAGACAAAGAGAGAAAGAGAGAAAGAGCTAAAAGACCCAATTGCAGCATCCTTCTGTTTTTTAATGCCCTTGGATCCCTTCCTTTTCTCCCCTCCTATATAGCCCACAACTTAGGTTGAAGTTCATCTCAGCTCTAACTCTCAAGCTCAGTATGCTTGTCTTACCAGATTCAGGGCTCATACCATCAAGGAGGCATGTCTCTGACAATAGGAAGCTGTTCCTTTGCAGACATTCAGTGATGCCTCTCCTAAATTTGAGCAGCAAGCTTCACATAGAGGGACAGAGACTCTTGTTAATCAAAGCAAAGGCTCTAATAAGCACTGACCTCCCCCACTGCTCACCATGAAGAACATTGAGCTCAAATTCATAGAAAATTCATGCTGGCCATTTGCCTCTTTACCTAGGAGCAGAACCTGCACAAGAACACCTCCTCATTTAGGCTTAGAGGGGAGGGGACTTGGGCAAGGTCAGGTTGTGAGAATTATAAGATTCCCTTTCCCATCTATCTTTTAGGGTCCTGCCAGAGTTATCTTCCTCATGTGCACCTCAGATCACATAATGCCACTACTTAAACAAAAAGGTACAAAGCAACGTCATCTAGAGTTCCTTAGTGTCTACTGGAAAAAGTCCAAAATCCTTTACCTGGGATTTGAGGTTCTTCATAATCTGATTCTAGGTGACCCCTCCAGACTCATCTTTGTAGTCCTCCTCCTCTTCTGTTTTCTATACCAGTCTCTCCCAGCTACTACTGGTCCACAGACCTACCCCCAGGCTCTTGCACATTGTCACCTGTTCACAAAACTTTTACTCCAAAATCAGAGCACCTTGATCAAAGTGTTGATTTATAGAGACGGGGAGAGAAACATAAAGTGGACATGTTCTACCCATAGTCATTCATCCATGCTGTTTGTCACATTAAATGCTCCCCCATTCCCACCCTACACCCCATCCCTAGTCAGAATAACCTAATTTCAGGGACAAATTATACAATACTTCCCAGTGAGACCACATAACACAAAAAGCTAATTTAACAGCAATTTTGTTATAAAGAGTTTTTCAATGTGGCTGTCACAACTCATGTCTGTCATTGCATTTACACAATATCACTTGTCATCAGAAAATTCTGAAAAGTAAATGTAGGCTGGCAAGAAACCCAGTGAAGAGAGTTGTGCGGCTCTGGGGGAGTGAAAAGAATCATGTGTCACTTTTAGATTCTTGGGAGCAACTAGGGGCTAATGGCCTGCATTTTAATTCCCACGTTGGAGAATTGAATTTTTCAGGGTCTGAGATGGTGATTCTCTAATGCCTAAATTGCCTGTCATTGAAATTTCTCAGTTCTTCTAATAGAGAGGACTACGCGTGTCTATAATCCTTCTCAATTTCTGGAATGCTGGAAAGATAATATTTTTATCACACACGACCAAGCCTTGATGTCTATGACTTCAAAGAATCAACAATGTGATGGGAATACAGTAAAGCTAACAAGATCTTAGTTTCCATCATTCAAAGTATACTCCCCAGATGGAGGAAGGAAATAATTCCACTCCATGCTGTGTTGAGCAGATGGCACTTGGAACATTGTGTTCATTTGGGGGCAACACATCTTAAAAGGATCAGACCAGGGTGATCAGGATGGCCCCAGCATGGTATAGTGGAAAAGGTCTGTAGCTCTAAAATTAGGAGACCTAGGTTCAAATCTCTCCCCTGACATTTGCCACCTTTGTGAGATTGGGTACATCAAAACTTCCTGGAGCATGAGTTATCTCATCTGTAATATGACAGGATTGCATTACACGACTTCTAAGATCCCTTCCAGGTCCAAATTTATGATGCTATGGTGCATGTCTAGAAACCATGCCAAATAGCAGTTGCTTAAACTAGGGATATTTAGCCTGGAAGAATAAAGGTGGAGGGATATTCATGGGAGCTTCTTCTAATATTGGAAGGGCAGTCATATGGTAGAGTGATTGTTTTGTTCTGTTTAAAGTCATGGGGCAATACATCAATAGGTGGAGGTTGGAAGAGGGTAGATTTGACTCAAAGAATTTCCTAATAATTGAACCTATCAGAATAGAATGGGTTGACTTTTTTAAGGTAGTGCACTCTCATCATGGAATGTATTAGAGACTCAATTATCCTTTGTTGTGAGTGCTACAAATAGGATATTACAGCAGAAATTCATAAGCACCAGGAGATGTTCAAGGTCTCTCCTAGGGATGTGATGGATGCAATTCCTTAAGTTTGTCATTGACCATGACACATGAATAACAGTTGAAGAAACTGGAGATGTTTGACTGAGAGAAGAGAAGACTGAAGAAGGATGACGTCTGCCTTCAAACGTTTAAAGAGTTGGCCTTAGATAGAAGAGATTCGTTAGAGAAAACTAGAAGCGCTGGGGAGTTGGGAGTGAGTTTCCAGAGGGTACAGATCTTGTCAAATAAAAGGAAGAATTTCCTAATAAGTAAAGCTTATTAATTGCTTGAATTTGTCTCCCCCGCCCTTAGAAAGTAAGCTCCTTGAGGGCAGTGACCTAAGATGATTTGTTTGTTAGTTTTTGCTTCCTTTACACACAGTGCCTGGCACATGGTAAGTTCTTAATAAATGCTGTTTACTTAAGCTTTCCAAAGGTATAATGGGTGCTTTGGGAGGCAATGAAGATTTTCAAAGCAGATGCTGGGTTACCATTTGTTGGAGATAGGTTACTTAGATCTTGGTCAAATAGCTATTGAACTTCCTGGCCTCTGAGATTCCCTTCCTACCCTTGAGATTCTGTGACAATAGCTGTGCCAGCTTCAAGCCCAGACTAGGATTTGTATCACGTGGCAAACAGTCAGCAATGGCTGAAATCATATGCATTTCCCCCTCTCCCTCTTTTACGTAGTTGAAAGTAGGGCCACTAGTCAACTTCAAAAATCCAAACTTTATATTTGTTCCTGGAAATAATAAGGAACCACTGGAGTTTATTGAGTAAGGGAGTGATCATTAGAACCACATTTTGGGAAAGTCACTGGCAGCTGGGTGGAGTATGGATTAGAGTGAGGAGAGATTTGTGTCAGGGAGGTGAATTAAGAGTTAATAGTAATAGTATAGGAAAGAGATGATAAGGACCTGTGCTAGGATAACGAGGAGAAGAGGATGTAGGAGTTAGACTTGAAGGTTAAATATACTATTATTTCTTTTGAAAATAGGTCTTCTCCTTTAACTGCTTGCCTTTTACGAAATGGCTCTTGGTCCCATATTTGTGTCCCTTCCCTGTACATCTTAAATATCAGATATTTACAAAGATACATGATGCAAAGATATTTTCCCATTTTCTCTTCTTACTCTAATCATATTATGTTGATGCAAAAGGTTTTTTTAAAGAAATTTTATATATTTATATAACTGAGATTAACTAATTTATCTTTTATGGTCATCATATTTGGTTATATATATTTGGTTTATGGTTATATCATATTTGTTTGGGAATTTTTGTTTTAGCTATCATCTTAAGATATATGCTTCTCTTCTACTTTTTTTTTAATGCTGTGACCTTTATTTGGAGGTCACATCCATTTAGAGCATAGTGTGGTGTGTGGTGTAAGATGGTGGTCTCTATCTGATTTCTGGCCAACTGCTTTCACAAGTTCTTGCTTAATAGGATTCCCTTGCCCAGGAGTTTGTGTCCTTGGGTTTACTGAACAATGCTTCCTGTATTCAGTTGATTCTGCAATCTGTTGGTGAAATATTTCTTTTTTTCTATCATTTTATCACCATAGACCGTTTGATAGAGCCATGATGATCTCAGTTCAAATCCTGTCTCTAACACCTATTATCTCTGGCAAGTCACATAGCTTCTCAATATCCCAGGAAACGCTTGAGGGAAAGAACTGTCTTTTGCCTCTTTTTGTATCTTAGTGCTCAGCATCATACCTGGAACATAGTAGGTGCTTAATACATGTTTGCTGATTGGTATCTATCCCCTGCATATTTCTCTGCCATATGGCTAGGCAACTAGGTCATATGATGGGTCAAGTATTGGACTTGGAGTCAGGAAGACCTGAATTCAAACCCTGTCTCGGTTACTAGCTTTGTGGCCCTGGCCGAGTCACTTCATCTCTCTCAGGTTCAGTTTCCTCATCTGTACAAAGGGCCTAATAATAGCACCTATCTTGCAGGGTCATTTGGAGGATCAAATGAGAATCTATGTACGTATGTGTACACACACACACACATACATAAGTACATATATAGTATATATGTATATATATATATATATATATATATATATATTTGCAAATCCTAAAGCATCATCGGAATTCCAATTAATAGTGTGACTGTTGTCCCCACCATTCTTCTGAAGATTACCAATAAACTGCTGGCTGAATCCAAAGGCTTACTCAACCCCTGCTGAATAAGTGAAGAATGTGCATTTTTTGTTTTATTTATATAACTGAATGTTCTAAGTGGCAAAATGCAAAGAAGTACAAAATTACTCTCTGTTTATGATGTTGAAGCATCTGATTCTCTATAGCCTTGTGTTATTCTCGAATTGTAATCATTGTGGCTGGTGAGATTGGTGTTATACAGTATCCAGGTGACATTCTGAAATTTTCATTTGTGTGGCTTGAGCTTCCACTCACGAAACAAGAGAAAAAAATCACTCCATAGCAAATTCCAATGCTCCTGCCTTCAGGAAGCCTTCCCAGATCCCCACCCTCGGTGGCAACAATTTACACACAGAACCTGGGTCAGAAGGTGCTCTGTTCTCTGTAAGATTGGGCAGTGTACTCATCTGTGAATGTGATACTATTGAACTGCCCACAAGGGCAGGAACTCGGTCTAATACAACCTCTCTATCTTCCAAAGCCCCTAGCACATAGCCCTGCTCTCAGCCATGACCTAATAAATGTTTGAATTGAATCGACATTCTTGAAAATGAGCACCACTTCCATCTTGGGGAACATGTGAGCTAAAATGGATCGAGAAATGCTGCATTAAAAGAGATATAAACCAACCAAAATGCCGCATTTTGCAACAAATGATTTCATGTAAACCAGAGTCCTACAAAGCCCTGAAATGAGTATTTCTCCATGTAAAATGCATGAGGAATTCCCTCCATTGCATTGCTCCCCAAAATGAAGTGCTTTACCTCAACAAGCATTTATTAAACAGGTCCTGTGTGCAAGGCATTGTTATGGGGATAAAACAACAAAATGAAACAGAAGCTTAGATTATACCAGAGGGGCACAACATTGGAAAGGATTAATAAATGTAGTCACTCTTGTGCTGCTCTCCCAAACCCCACTTGTGCTAGAAGATCAGATCCCCAGGACAGCTGCAAGATCTTCCCTCAGGATTCTAGGGGGTGCCTTGAAAAGTTGAGGGAATTTTCTAATGCTATTGCCCTCAAGGCCCCACAAGTGGACTCCCTTTAGTAATCTATGAGTTGATATCACCTAATTAGCCAGGCAATTGGCCTTTAAAAATAGATATTTAGTACAATAGTATAGTTGATTCCAAAAAACTGACAAAAGGTCTGTGACACATTCTCCCACCAATAGATGCATAATCTAAAGGAAAGTGGGCTCAAGTTTAGAGAACATGTGACAAATGGAATAATTTATACTTCTTGGATATCCTTTTGTCAGGATCCTCAAGACATTCCCTTCAGGTATTGTATCCCTTATATGCCAGGCTCCCTATAGAATCTTGAACCTGCCACTGTTCATCTAGTCAAGTCTATCCTTGACTCCCAAAGCAGATCAGGACAGCAGCCAATGCTGTCCTGGGGACACCACTAAGATTCCAATGAAAACCCCAAATCCTCTAATCCCTGAAGTTTATAAGGTTCTTCTTTTACAAGGGGAAATGAGAAAGTAGATCAAAATGAAAGGGGAGGCCAAGTTTAGGGTGATTCTCCACTCTACCCTCTTCTCTTAGGTCTTGCTTGTCTCTTTTCTCCACTTCCAGACACTCAAATGTCTTGGTTCTAAACTGACCTCCAATTTTACCCAGAGCCATAGTGACCAAGCTTCCTAAATCAGTTCAAACACAGTTCTTGCCCATGTCACTCCGGTTTTTCTAATGGATTTCAAGACATGTAAATTGACCAAAGACCATGTGCTCTTCATCTAAAGTATATGATTAATTGATTCCACAGAAATGTCCAGGCCTTGTTCACATTCAGTGAATAGGCATGACTTCTCCTGTTTAAGGTATCAGAGTACAGCATCTCATCACTTACTTTAAGTGGGGTAAGGTAACTTTCCAAGTTGACCACCACCCTTACAAAAGTAAAATATAACTTAAAGACAGAGATAACATTAACAACCAAAGTTGCCAGAAATCTTCCCATAGGATATGGTGAGCTGATGTTTTCTCTTAACCAGTATTTACTTATTATGTGACCGAAGTCAGACCACTTCCAATAGTTCCAACCCACCACAGGTAACATAAATATGAATAGGAAGTTCTCCTCTCTTGGTCTGCTGGTCATTAGAGCACAGGACTACAGAAGTGTAATGATGAGGTACCTGAGGAAGCTGATTGGAAAATCGGATCATCAGTCAAGAGTTGGAAAGGCCCACAGAGGACAACAATTCATTTCTGGACTGGCCTCAGTTCTAGAGACTTCAATCCTGCATTGTCTTGCTACCAATATGGTAGCTGTGTTCTACATGTCTTAAGTTTTGTTTTGCCTTCCTGTTTAATTTCCTATTTCTCAAAAATCAATTCTTTTCAATCCGTCTCCTCTCCATCCCCTTTCGCGCAATTCTCCCTTCATTCTAAAGATATGCTTTAAAAGACCACACACACACACACACACACACACACACACACACACACACACACATATTCCGAACTTAGGAAATAAAACAAGCATTTCCATAACAGTAGAATAGAAAAAACGCAACGATTGTAAATGAAAGGAAACATCTATTATGTACAACCTGCAATTCCTTTTAAATATATAATAGTTATTGCGTAACTTTTTTTCCCCTTTTCTTTTTTCCTCCCCCACACCCTAGAAATGGCTCCAATTAGACACACACACACACATATGTAAAACTATTCTATACATAGTTCTATTTATTAGTTCTTTCTTTAGATGCAGATGTTGTCTTCCTTCATATATCCTCTGTAGTTAATTTGGATACTTATAATGGTCAAAATGACTTAGTTTCTCAAAGTTGCTCTTAAAACCGCCTTCTTTGTTATTATATACAATGTTCTCTTGGTTCTGTTCATTTCACTCTTCACTATTTGGTACGAGTACATCCATGTTTTTCTAAGTTCATAGAGCTCATCATTTCTTATAGCACAATAATATTCCATCATGATTTTATATCACAATCTGTTCAACCATTCCCCAACTGATAGGCATCCCCACAATTTCCAGTTCTTTGCCACCACAAAGAGAGCTGCTGTAAAAATTTTTAGAACATATAGGTTCTTTTCCTTTTTCCCTTATCAGCTTTGGAAATAGACCAAGTAGTGGTGTTGCTGGGTCGAAGGGTAGTTTAATAACTCTGGGCATAATTCCATATTTCTCTCCAAAATGGTTGGATCATTTCACAATTCCACAAACAACAAATTAGTGTCCCAATTTTTCCACATCCCCTCCAACATTTATTTCTTTTTCTTTAGATCATTTTAGCCAATCTGATACATGTAAACTGATATATAAGCAAAATAATTTAGAACATTTTTTATACTACTACAAATTATTTTGATTTCTTCATTGGAAAACTGCCCTTTATCATTTATCAATTGGGGAATGATTTGTATTCTTATAGATTTGACAAAGTTCTTTGTATATTTAAGATATGAGACCTTTATCCGAGAAACTGTTTATAAATACTTTTTTCCCAAAATTTTCTGCTTTCCTTCTGATCTTGGCTACATTTGTTTTATTTGTACAAAACCTTAATCTATTGTTTATTCATAAACTGTTCACCTATCCATAAGTCTGATAGGTAATGTGTTTCATGTTCTTCAAATGTTCATGTAATATCTGTCTTTATATCCAGGACAGTATCCATTTTGATCTTAGCTTGGTAAATGGTGTAAGATATTAGTCTATGCCCAATTTCTGCCATACTGCTTTCCAGTTTTCTCAACATTTTTTTTAATAAGCAACAAATTCTTATCCCCTAAACTTGAGTCTTTACACTTGTCAAATACAATTTTACTATATTTATTTGCTGCCATAAATTGTAAGTCTACTCTGTTCTACTTCTCTGTTTCTTAGCCAGTACTATGTAGTTTTCATAATTATTGCTTCATAATATAGTTTAAGATCTAGTACTGCTAAACCTCCTTCCTTTATATATATAATATATGTACATATATATATATATATATTTCATAAGTTCATTTGAAGCTTCCTTTTTGGTAATGGCTATGAATTGGAAGGGGCAGATAGGTGGCAGGCATAGTGGATAGAACACTGGACCTAGAGTCAGAAAACCCAGAATTCGAATCTGACCTCAGACACTTACTAGCCATGTGATGAGTCATTTAATCCCTGCCTGTATAACTCTAGAGAAGAAAATAGCAAACCACTTCAGTATTTTCGCCAAGAAAACCCCATGGACAGTATGGTCAACAGGCTCACAAAGAGACTCACACAACTGAATGACTTGGGAACAAAAAAGAATTTAAATCATAGTAGATGCCCATTAATTGTGGAGTAGCTAAACAAACTGTGGTACATAAATGCAATAGAGTACTGCCATTCAGTAAGAAATGATGCATGTGATAGATACTGAGAAGAATGGAAACATCTATATGAACTGATGCAGAGAGAAGAAAACAATATACATAGTGACTAAAACAATACAGATAGAAACAGCAATGACACACCAAAAATCAAAAGTAAATGCAATAAAATTATAAGAACAAACAGGATTTGAATGAAGAGTTATAAGAAAAACACCCTAACCTACTGTTTTGGGTAGGTGGGAGGTCCTCAGGTGTTACACATTGCACATATTTTTGGACTTTCTTAATATCCCAATCAGTTGTGCTGACTTTTTTTCTTTCTTTAAAAAAAACTTTTCTTATGGTCATATGGACTAGCTCTCAGGAAGGGAGAAGGTTGCATGCATGGCTTATTGCAGTGAAAGGAAAACATCAATAATTTTTTAAAAGCAAAAGAACATAGCATTGCTCTCAGCTTTTGATTAAGAAGGGTAAGAAATGGTCACACAGCAGTGCAGAGTTTCTAACCAGAGCCACATTTGGTCTTCTTCTGAATTCCAGCAGGAATGAAAGTTCATTTCTCTTCCCTTTGAAGGTCATGTGCAATATTAAAAGCTACATGGTGCATATGAACATGGATTAAAGGAACCTGGACTATTCATGCGAGAGAAGAGAAAACTCTAGCTGGAAGTGACACGGTAGTTGTCTCCAAGTATTTGCAGTACTGTCATTAGGAGGAGGGATTGGGCTACTTCTGACTAGGTATTTTATCCCTCAACCCACCCTACTCCCACTTAGCGTTGTCTTGCACATAGAAGGCACCTGATCAAAGCTTATTGAATTCCATTGACCTAGGAGCATTGAGCAGGAACTACAGAAAAGCAAATTTAGGGGTCTATGTGGGGGGGAGAAGCCTTCCTAACAACAATACACAATGCCTGCCAAAGAAATCAGCCTAGCTTTTCTCACCCAATCTGGCGTGTATGGTAACTGTAGAGACTGTTACTCTAAAAATATTTTATTTTTTTTCAATGAACAAAAATCTATATGGAGAGAGAGAGAGAGAGAAATTCTGACACTGACTGTGTTCAAAAAATACACAATTCATTCTGCCTCTGAATCCATTGCCATTCTGTCAGGAGATGGGGACCAGGCTTCATCACTAGTCCTCTGAAATCATGCTTGGTCATTGGATTAATTAGAGTTTTAAAGCTTTTTAAAACCACTTGTCTTGACAATGTGACCACTATGTTTTCACAGCCAATGCTGTATCACTTCTTGAGAGAATGAAGATTGTGGAGCTAAGTATTTGCCTTCCAGAGACTTTCTATACAGGGCTTAGGTGCTTAGAGTTCTACTGATTTAAGCTACTGCTTACATTATTCTGGGGACAGTGTTACAATTGAAAAAATGTAAATCAAGGAGCAACTGAACTTTCCTCAAATCTTTGCTCCATCAAAAGCTGTTTTTTTTTTTTTACCCCTAGAGTCACCTTAGACTGGCCCTGCTGGGGAATGTGGGGAGTGTGTGTGCGTGTGTGTGTTATTGTTAGGATTCATAGAGATACTATGAAATTAGAATTGCAGAATGGCATGATGCACTCAACCTGGTCAAAGTCCTCGCATGTTCATCTCTTTCTGTGAACAGACTATCATATGAAAAGAGTCCCTAAATGTTCTTCTTTCTGCCAAAGGACTAGGGTTGGGGAACTTCCCTTTTGTCATCTTACATCAGAGCCTGCTGGGAAAGGGGCCATGAGAGCAACAATCTAAAGTCATGGCCTTTTCCTTCAGGGAGAAGATGACCAAAGAATAATCAATGGAGCACAAGTGATCAAATGGAAACCCCACCACCGTTGCTAGCCCCAGGTTTAGAGCAGAAGCTATTGTGTCTGGTTCTTTCTAAGATGACTTCAAATCTAGTTTCTCCTTCCCTTGCTTGCTAAGACCTGAACAGCTCAATGCTTTCTGTCTGTTTCCCCTGTGATAGCTGACAACATCAACCATTCAGGAGCTCTGTGAATGTGTCTCCTTCCAAGCAGCCCCAGGTGGGGCGATGCTATCAACAGGAGTAACAAGAGTAGCAAAGAACCTCAGGGCCTGGACTCAGGTCTTGGCTTGTAAAGTGCCTGCAGTTCAATCTCCAATCCTTCTGTACATATTAATTAAACCTGTTCCCGACTGCTCCTGAAATGTCACGAATCACTTTTTTAACAGTTTTATTTAAAGTTTGATTTCCAAATTCTATCCCTCCCTCCCTTCCTCCCTCTCCTCCCCGCTCCCTGAGACAGTAAGCAATCAGGTATATGTGCAATTATGTAAAACATTTCCATATTAGTCATTTTGTATAAGAAGACTCAAATAAAAGAAAAAAATGACAGAAAGAGAGTGAAAAATAGCATGCTTCAGTCTGTATTCAGTCGATATCAGGTCTTTCTCTGGAGGCGTATAGTCTGCTTCATCATTAGTCCTTTGGGATTGTCTTGGATCATTATATTGCTGAGAATTGCTAAGTCATTCACAGTTCTTCATCAGACAGTACTATGTACAACATTCTCTTGGTTCTGTTTACTTCACTATGCATCAGTTCATGTAAGTCTTTCCAGGCTTTTCATGAAACTCTTTTTTTTGTTTGTTTTTCGGCAGGGCAATTGGGGTTAAGTGACTTGCCCCAGGTCACACAGCTAGTACATGTTCCAAGTGTCTGAGGCTGGATTTGAACTCAGGTCCACCTGACTCCAGGGCCGGTTTTCTACTCACTGCACCACCTAGCTGCCCACATGAAACTCTTTTGCAAAGGAGAAAAACAACTTTTAGAGAAATTTCAGCTCTTTGAAGCGTAGCTGAAGAATTGGTATTAAGAAAGAAGCATGAAAAAATGCTCTAAATCACTACTGATTAGAGAAATGCAAATCAAAAAAACAGGAAAATGATAAATGCTGGAGAGGATATGCGAAAATTAGAACACTTGCTGGTGGAGTTGTGAACTGATCCAGCCATTCTGGAGAGCAATCTGGAACTAGGCCCAAAGGGCTATAAAAATGCACATATCCTTTGACCCAGCAATACCACTTCTAGGGCTGTATCCCAAAGGGATCACACAAGTGGGAAACAGATATGTATGTACAAAAATATTGATGGCAGCTCTTTTTGTGATAGGAAAGAACTGGAAATCAAGGGGATGTCCATCAATTGGGGAATGGTTGAACAAGTTGTGGTATATGAAAGTAATGGAATGCTATTGTGCTATAAGAAATGGGGATGATACGGACTTCATAATAACCTGGAAAGAACTACATGACATGATGCTGAGTGAGAGGAGCAGAACCAGGAGAACATTATGCACAACCATAGATATATTGATTCTGTGATGACTAATCTTGAAGGACTTGGATCTTCTCAGCAATACAAGGTTCAAAGACAACTCCAAAGGACTCATGTTGGAGAGAGCTGTCTACATCCATAGAAAGAACTATGGAGTCTGAATGCAGATTGAGGCACACTGTTCGCTCTCCTTTGTTTTTGTTTTTGGTTTTGTTTCTTCTTTCTCGTGATTCATTCCATTGGTCATAATTCTTCTTTACAACTTGACTATTGTGTAAATAAGTTTAATGCAAAGTTATATGTAGAAGATATATCGGATTCCATGCTGTCTTACAGGGGAGGGAAGAGGGTAGGGGAGGAAGAAAATCTGGAACTCAAAATCATGTGGAACTGAGTGTTGTAAACTAAAAATGAAAAATCTTAATTTAATAAAAAAAAGAAAGAAGCAGACAAGGATTTTGGGATGTACAGCCAGAAAGGACCTTAGATAATTTGGTCTAAACTCTTCATATTATGGAGGATGATACTCAAGTCAATTGCATCAATTGTATAAGTCACATTGAATTCACCCAATATTATTGCATATCTTGGTTGATTGTTGAACAGTCCAGTGAATGAAGGTTAATTCCAGGACTATCATAGGAAACCTGGAGAGAAGAAGGAGTCCAGACATCCATTCAGAGAGAACCAAAAGTTTCCAGTTACTAGAGGACATAAAACAGTTGTCATTTCAGTAGGTTTTCAGTGTCCGACTCTTCATGACTCCATTTGGGGTTTTCTTGGCAAAGACACTGGAGTGATTTGCCATTTCCTTCTCCAGTTCGTATTTACAGATGAGGAAACTGAGGCAAACAGGGTTAAATGATTTACCCAGGGTCACACAGCTAATAAGTGTCTAAAGCCAGATATGAACTCAGGAAGATGAGTCTCTTTGACTGCAGGCTCTATCCACTCTATCCACTGTGCCACCTAGCCCCCCACTAAAATAAGTCTGGAATATTATTTCAGGGTGCTATAGAGATGATCATTAGATAGGTAATGGTCAGACTAGATACCTCTGAAAGTTTTTGATTGCCATTGTCTTACAGAAACAGGGATGAACTGAAGAGTTGGGGTGGGAGATATAAGATTGATTTTCTTTCCTTCCCCTGTAGTTTATAAATATAATGGCCACAGCTAGAATGTGCTACACCCAGTTTTGCGAGAAGGTGCTGTCTTCTCCTAGCACCCACCTCCCCCCATTCCAGCCTCCTCAAAGGAAAGAGTCAAAACTGGCCACCCCCTCCTGCAGTGGCTACCCTCGGTGAGGTTCATTCATCCTCTGAATGGCCACGCTCCTACCTCCAGCTAACCCCACTGTGGAATTGTCCTTTGGTTCTTCACCTATGCACCCCCATCTTATCCACAACTGAATTTGCCTCTGGTACAATTTGGGCTATTTATGGTGATGCCAAATATACAAGCCCCTTTCTCTAGGAGTAACTTGGCCCCAGGAGAAAATAAGGTATCCGGGATCTCAAAATAAAGATCTTGTCTCTCTCCCTCCAAGGTCCTCTTTTTTCAGGAAGCCCACCAGTCATTCAGCTGAGCAGGCAGGAGCTAGGCGACAATTACATGGAAAAGACATTTATTTGTCCTAACTCTGCATTCAAGAGTTGATCTCAGTCATCTTCCTTTAAAAGGGAAATCTTAGAATTTCCCACAATTTCCATTAGCAGGACTAGGAAGTGTTAAGGTAAGAGACCGTTAGGTAAGAAGCATTTGTTATGTGCTTATTAAGTGCCAGGCTCCGTGCCAAGATCACATTGAAAGTTAATGGTTCCATAAGACAGTAAAGCTTTCTGCATCTGCAGAGTATTCACTATGAAACTGGTGAATGAAATGTCAGGAAAGCAGATGGAGAGAGACCTCTCTTCCCTCACATTTCTCTCGGAACTTTGCCAGGATCTCTTCTTTGTATTGATTGGTGGTGGTAAGAAGACCATAAGAGCCACATATAATCTTAGTAAAGTTCAGGCCAAGTGTTATTACAATGCATGACAGGGAGACATCGACAATTAGACAGTATTCCCCTATCAGCCAGGAGACACTGAATACAGTTCCCAACATATATACACATGTATATGTATATACATATATATATACACACATATGTATATATATGTACATATATACACACATATGTGTGTATATATGTACATATATACATACACATATACACACATATATTATGTACATGTTAGTGTATGAAACAAGAAATTGAAGGCAATTGGCCTGAGTCTATAGGTGACCTTGGAAATGGGGCCAAGGTTGACCACTGTGCCATTGGTATCTGCCACAGCCAAAGGCAGCTTGGCTTTCCTCTGCATCAGGAGATTTTAAACTTTTGTGTCTTGGATTCCTTGGGCAGCCAGTCTGGTGAAATCTATGAATCCCTTCTCAGAATCATGTTTTTAAATGTACAAAATAAGACATACATATGTATATATATGTATATATATATATATAGGATTACAAAGGAAATAAATCTTAATGAAATAGATATCAAAATATATTTTTCAGTATTCATAAACCACATACCATGGACTCTTGCTCTAACAGTAACATAGGTAAGGGGAAGCTAGCTTGTGCAGTAGACATAATACAATACCAAGCCTGGAGTACCAAACCAGGAAGATCTTTGTTCAAATCTGACCTCAGACACTCACTAGCCATGTGACCCTGGGCAAGTCACTTAACCCTGTTGGCCTCAGTTTCCTCATCTGTAAAATGAGCTGGAGAAGGAAATGGCAAACCACTCCAGAATCTCTGCCAAGAAAAACCCCAGTGGGGTCATGAAAAGTTGGCATGACTAAAAAGACTGAACAGCAAAACATCAACATGGAATTGGAAGAGGGCAACAACAAAAACATGGGAAGACTTGAAGAGTCAATTTACATAGAAATGTCAGCTTGTTTGACAGTGGAATTGCTCTAAGCCAGGAAAGAAAAAATAGAGCTCCTCTCTCTCACTCTCTCTCTTTTCTCTACATACTGCTATTTATTGGCCAGTTCTTCAAGAGTAGGACCTAGGTTTTATCTGTCTTTCTATATTCAGCACCTAATACAGTGTTTTGTGCATACTAGCTAATTAATGAGTATTTGTTAAATTAATAAATAAATATAAGAACGAAGAACCAAGTTGGGTAAGAGCTGAAAAGGAATGATGACCATGAACCCTCATTGGAGTAGCATTACTTACTCGGGTATATGATTCTGGGCAAATCATATAAACTATCCGTGTCTCAGACTATCTATACAATGAGGGGGTTATCCCTGCTGACCTCTGAATAAGTCCCTTTTAGCTCCAAATCTATCTAATCATACAACGATATACTGGACTTTTCTTATAAGTTATAATTCTAAATAAGTTCTAATATTTTCAGTTGTGTCCAACTCTTTCTAACCCCATTTGGGGTTTTCTTGGCAAAGATACTGGCTCGCTGTTTCCTTCTCCAGCTCATTTTACAGATGAGGAAACTGAGGCAAAAGGGTTAAGCGACTTGCCCAACTAAGAAGTGTCTGAGGCTGGGTTTCAGCTCAGGAAGATGAGTCTTCCTGACTCCAGACCCAGTGCTCTATCCACTGTAGCACCACTTAGCTGTCCTGTCTCATAAGTTAGAAAGTGCTATAACGAAAAGAATTGGGAATTGGGATCCCTATGGGTGTTAGTATCAACTCTATTAATAACTAACTGTCCAAGCATGGGCAAATCCAACATCACCTTCCTTGTCAATGGTGTGTAGTTGGAGTAAATGTTTTTTCAAGCTCTTTCACCTGTAGATTTCTAAAATTCTTAGACAACTCAGCACTTGGAAAAGTGTCCCCACCCCCTTCCCCAAATACTGCCAGAAATGTCTCCATTTTCAAATAGTGAAGCACCGAATCCAAAAGAAGAAAGTCCTTTTAATACATTCTACCTTTCTAGGACTACAAATGATCGTTTCATATTGAGGGCATTTCCTGGCTACATTTTCTTCTTTATTTGGGGTGTACCTGGGAGACAATAGAGCTAAAAACCTCCAGAGTGACAAGAAATGGAATATTCATCTGGTGATGGGAGGCAAAGGTAGTGGTTTAGAAGACTTGTTTTCTAGCTTCTCCCAAATTTGAAAGCATTCTATTTTAAAGTGATTTACTTTTGGGAAAGTAGGAAGAGAACTCATCCAAGACAGCAAAGTAGCATCATAACCTAAATCTCCAAGGGCTCTCGGAGCAAGGTACATTAGCCTGCCAGCTAAGAGTATTTCCAGATACCAAAGAAGTGTGGAAAATGCTGAGTATTACAGAGAGGCAATGCTTAATAGATTCTTAGACATGCATTAGGGTTATGACTCATCTATTGATCTAGAAGACAGGAGCTGCCTGTTTCATCTCTGGGAATCTATTCGTTAACAGGGACTTTGGCCTTTTCCATGATATTTTTTTCTTCCTCCAATTATCTTACTAGTTCACATTTCAATGATTATTTTTCCCCTTCTTCAAACTATCTTATGAGTTAAATAGCTGTTTTAACTTAACTCTTTCCTAAGCATGAGGGAGTTTAGGCATGTGTGCTCTGTGAGGGCAGGAAATGGTTTGGCTTTGTTTTGTGTTCTTTCATCTTCATATTTGAGAGACCTCCACAGGGCTTCAAATATGGTTGGTGCTGCTGATGTCTGTATTGAAATAAGTTTGGGGCAGCATCTTGGTACAGTGGAAAAAGCATCGGGGCCTTGGGGAACCTGGGTTTTATCCTAGCTGTCCCCTATCCTGTCAGTGTGACCTGGGGGAAATCCTTTTACCTCCCTGTGCCATGGTTTCCTCATCCATAATGTGAGGGGCTTGCAACACATGACTTCTAAGGTAACTTCCAGATCTAAATCCTATGAATTTTGTAACAACTCTGTATTCACTTTCTGTGCATATGTTGTATTAATTCTCCCACCCCAGTAGATTGTTTCATTGTTGTCTTTGTAACCAAGGGGTCTAGCACAGTTCCTGAAACATAATCTAGGTACTTAAAAATATATATTTTTAAATTTGCTTGAAGAGTTCCAGCACTTAGCACATTGTTTAGAACATGGAAAGTATTTAATAAATTTTTATTTAATTGAGTTGAAAAGTCAGCTTAGTACAGTGGAAAGAGGAATGAATTTGGAGTCAGGGGACCTGGATTCAGCCACTTACTGCTTTTTGTGACCTCAGTTAAGTAACATAACCTCCGTGGGTCTCAGTTTCCTCATCTGAAAAAAATGAGGTAGGTGTTTGGACTAGCTGGTCTCTAAAATACTTTCCAACTCTAAATCCATGAGACTAGTGAAGACAAATGTTCTTTTTGGATGACATCAAGTAAAGCCAACCTACGATTCAAGCTAAGCGTAGGTTTTGGGGGTTAACCAGTTTGGATGGACAAGAGCTGGTGACGACATAAATGGTTTTCATTGAGTCACCACAATGGTCTTTTTCTACGATTAGGTGCTTTCTGCTCTCCATGGAGAATTGTGCCTCATCACTTCAGATCCGTGAGTTCCTTGATCTTGTGATTTTCTCTGAGTGCAGACCACAGTTCATTCATCATTTACCCTGTGCAGTTCTTGTCCTTGTGCTCCCATAATTCTTCTGTAAGGGTGGCCACCAACCTACTTTTGGTGCATGGTAGGGGGAGGGGTGAAGAACGGGTTCTTCCTCTAATTCTTTGGACATTCTCTGTCACCCTCAGTCAGTGGCTGGCCAGCTTCTTTTTCTGACAATACATTTCTTTGGAGTTGTCTGCTACCACACTGTACAACATGAGTACCTGTTTTGGGATTAACATGGAGTCTGGCAGCCTTTGCTGCTCTGCATTCTGTTCTGAAATATGGGTAAAGAGTCGGTGACTTCCCTCCCTACTCTGAATTTGTAACAAATCAATCAGTAAGCAAATATTATGCACCTACTATATGCCAGGCAGTGGTAATGAGGAAAAAAAAAACAAGGAGCTTACACTCTACAAGAAACAAGTGCACTTGTGCTATTGTAAATCAGTGATAGAGGTATGGGTGGAGGTTTGCAAAACATTTTCTCTAATGCTAGAGAATGAAAAAGACAGATGAGCCGACAGAGACATTGAAAGCAATAGATAAGGACAGAGACACATGGGAAGAAAAGGAGAGACAAAAACAGTGGTAGTGAGACTGAGAGATCTTCTTTCAAATCCAGCAGGAAGATTGCTCAAAACATTGACACTCACTATGTATGAAATTAATTTTTAGGTCTATGAATAGGAGAGGACTTAATTTAATATGGTATTCTTTCAAATAGTCTTCATCTGACAAGGTACTCAAATTCATGTAAAATGAGTGGTGGTCATAAGAACTGGGTCTTGTTTAGCCTTGAGAAGAGAAAACTCAGGTAGGGGATGTCATAATTGTCATGCCATGCTTAGATCATGGGTTTAGAACTGAGAAGGACCTCAGAAATAATTGATTCCATTTTATAAATGAGAGAATTGAAGCTGACACTTTATCCTAAGAGGCAGAACAGAGATTTTAACTTAGATTTCAGGACTTTAAGTTCAACACTCCAGGACCTCTAAACTGTCCCATAAAAGACAGATTACATTTATTTGGTTGAACCCCAACAGGCGTAACAACACACATGGGTATAAGTTGACCATAAAAGGGGAGGGCGAGTTCTTCTTTGAAGGAAAATTGTAATAGCAATCAGAACTGTCCAAAAGTGAAAAGTGGAATGGGCTGCCTCTGAAAGTCGAAGCTTCCTCTCTAATTAAAATTCTTTAAGCAAAGGCTAGCTAATGACTTATCCCTATGGTATAGAAGGGGTGCTTTGGACTGCCTGTGCTTCTTCCACACCTTGAGACTTTGAGATTCTGTGCCTCAATCCTGCTTAACAAAGGATAGCCCGGTCAATGCCAAAGGTTGGAGTTTTAAAAAACAACACAAAATAAAGAAAAACTAATTTCCTTCAGCATCTCTTTATGTATATGCTCATCCCAGCTAAAGACTAAGAGTAGCAAGAGGAAAAATCTGCTTCTCAATGTCTAAATTGCCATTAGAACCAACCAGCCACTAATAGTCCAGCCATAGATTAGGAGGCTCCTATTAGGAGCTGAGTAGAGTATTGAATATTTTATTCAGCTGAACATTTCCAGGTCAGGGCCATGGATGGAAAAGACTCTCTCCATTAGAGGTATCATCTATATAGAACCAGTAAGGCCTTGTACACACTCACTTTGCCCGTTAGACAAATGCTGAGTACAGCAAAGTGTTTTTTTTTTTGCTTTGTTTTTTTTTTTTTAATGAGGCACGAACTTGTAGAGAAGAGTAAATTGCAAATGTTATACTTCTCTCAGAAATCATCAACATAAGCTCTGTACTTGACAACTCAGATCATAGATTTTGAAATCCAACAGAATTAATTTTATAGTTAAGGAAATTTTAATTGTCCTTAAGTGAAATGATGCTTTATTTTTTAAACTGAAGTTAGACTCTTTCTACACAGACGTTGAGGACTCTGCTCCTTGAGCCCATCTGGTCCAGAAGGGCCTCTCTATTAGCAGGAAGTTAATTTTCAGCAGCAAATCCAGGTTCCAGGGATTCTTCAATTCCAGTTTCCAAGAGGATCCAAAAGTAAAGACAAGATTTATTTGGGGTGTGGGGAATGAGATATGTGATGACAAAGTTAATATATTTTAATGTTTAATAAGAGGGGTTCCCCTACAACTCTGTACTGGGTCACCTCTTTAAATGAGCACATCAGGTTTAATTATCCTATCTATGCAGTTGACTCCTAAGTCTATATTATATAACCAACCCTCATTTCTCTACTGAAAATCAGTGCCATCTCACATCACTAACTTCCCATTATGCAACTCCAACTGGATGCCCTATAGGCATCTCAGGTGCATGTCCTAAACAGAATGTGTTATCTTCCCCCTAAATTCATTCCTCCTCCAATTTTCCCCATTTCTGTTGAGGGTACTACCATCCTTCCAGTAACCAAGATTAACAGCCTCAGTGTCATCCTCCAGTCTTCCCTCTCCCTACCCCTCCAAATCTAATCTGTTTCCAACTTCTACCTTTCTAGTATCTCTCCAATACACGATCTTCTCTCCTCTGACACTGCTACCTGGCTGGTACAGACTCTCATCACTTGATGCCTGGACCATTGCAGTAGCCTGTAGGGGGTCTGCTTACTTTGAGTCTCTTCCCACTCCAGTTCATCTTCAACTCAGCTACCAAACTAGTGTTCCCAAAGCACAAGTCTGGCCCTATTCAATCACCCCATTGAATAAACTCTAGTGTTTCCCTGTCACCTCCAGAATCAAATATAAAATCCATTAAAATACTTCGCAACTTGGCACATTTTCTACATTTCTTACATAGAAAACATTCCACATGTCTTATGGCTTACCCTCCCTCCTAGCCACCACTGGCTTCCTTGCTTTTCCTGGCACAGGATGAATCATCTCCCAACTCTTCTTGTCTTCATTGACTGTCCCTCTCCTCACTGCAGCCCCGAGGCTTCTCTGAATTTCTTCAAGTCCCAACTAATAGCCCACCTTCTACAAGAAGCTTTTCCCAGTCTTCCTCAATCCCAGTGCCTCCTTTCTGAGATTATCTTTAAATTATCCTGTATGCAACTTATTTGTACAGTTATATGCATTTTGTCTCTGCTGTTAGACTGTGAGATCCTTGAAAGCAATTCTTTCTTTGGATTCTCAGCACTTATCCCAGTACTTTGCACAAAGTAGATGGCTAATAAATTTTTGGTTTCATTCTCTTGCTCCCCATTTCCAATCATTGTCAGTTCTTATTCCAAATCATCTATTGCTTACCATTTTCTACACTCATGCGGACACCCCTCCAGTCCAGGCCCTCATCATCTGTTATTTAGGCTATGACAATAGCTTCCTAATTGGTCTCCTTGCTTTCAGTTTCTCTCCGACTCCTCATCTCACTCTGCGGAACTGCCAAAATAATCTTCCAGAAGCACGAATCTGACCATGTCATTCCCCTGCTCCAAAATCTTCAGTACATCCTTACAGTCCTACAAGTAAACTGTCTTGGCAGATGGGCTAAACCGGGTTGAGAGTGATCAACAGGCCTCAAACCCATGAGTGAGTTAGAGGGATGTCTACCCCAAGTATGTGAAGACTTTCCCTGGGAATGGGCAGATGAGAACAACTTGTTCCAACATCCATAAAGATGGCTGAAGAAGGTGCTGTGGAGCACTTACAGCTTGGTCAAGAACTGAAAAAGCCAAGGTCATCCATTGCATCCAGGGCCATTTCCAGTCATCCTGATTTTTGTCTTCCCACTGGACTCCAATGACTCTGGAAGAGAGAGTGAGGCATCGATGACTTTGTGCAACTCTGCCTCACTTAAATCCAATTTAAGAGCCATTCAAAACATCACCTGTGATGTTTTTGGTCCACTTCAAAATCCAAGGACAAACAACAATAACAATCTCTAGAATAAGTAAAAATACTTCTTTGGAGCATTTAAAACCCTTCCCATTGCTCTAGTCTGTTTCCAGACTGATTTCATATTCCCCTTCCTCACATTATTTCACATTCCAGTCAAATAGATGCCCCTGCTGTAGCCCACACTTCATACCCCACCTCCTGTCTCCATGTGTTTGCAGAGATTGTCTAGCCCTCCTGCTTGCTATGCACCTCTTCCTTACCTCATCTACTTAGAATCCCTTATTTCCCCCAAGGTTCAGTTTATGGGCTGTTCTTTTTTCTCCAGGAAGCCTTTGTTGATGCTCTTTATTGGTCACCACTGGCTCCCTCCTCAAAGTATTGTCTCTATACTTCCCTGTTGTATCCCTCTCCCCACCATGTAAGCTCCTTGAGGACAAGGGATTTTTTCACCTTTTTTATCTTTCCACATCTTACACAATGTTTTGTACATAGGTGACCCTTAAATAAATGCTCTTTGGGTTGGATTATTGGACGATCACAAAATTCCTGTTCAGTCACTTTCCTTAGAAGGTCAACCGCAGAAAAATATAATGTTTCAGAGAATACCAGATAGGGAAAGAGTTTCATTCGTTTCTATTTTCTCTATGCTACATTCTTTTGTTATATTTATTACCACAAAATCTAATTAGTACGTGAGCATCTTCCTCTCTAATTGAAAGGGGAAAAAACTATCCAAAATTGTATTGTTATTTGAAATTAACTTGTGACAGGTGGTTCAAACTAATTCTTTTGGTAAATATTTTGGGGACAGTAAAACTTACATGAGTACGTACAGGTACAAATGACCTATCGCTTTTCTGTTAGTTTATGGTTCCCATCTTCCACTGATGCACTGTGGCAATGTATCATGATGTGGAGATAATTCTGGATTCTAGAGGGCCATGTCAGAAGATGGCAAGATTAGGTCCTTCCAAGCTGGAGAGAGTTTGAGATTGGGTCTGGAGTGGAGGCTGCATGCCTGCCAGTTTCACAAGCATTTACAAAGAATATACATTGAACTAGGTAATGTGGTTGCAAAAACAACTCATGACTAAGGTCTTGATGGGCAATGACTGACACTAATGGAGGAAGTGTCCACATGAATAAAATCATGGCTATCTTTAGGTAGTAGCTCCATAGGGTCGTGAATCTAGTTGCCTGAAAAAGAGATGGGGAGAGTAGAAGCCATCTCATCCACCTCCTTCATTTGACAGATTAGGAAGTTAAGGCACCCAAAGTTGAAGTACTTCGTCCAATGCCAGTGATTTAGGAAGTGGCAGAACCAGGTTTCAAACCCAGATCTTCTGATTTCAGATTCAACACACTTCCTTGTATACCATACTGCCTTATTGTTATTGAAGAAGCCTGTTTCTCAAATGATTTATCTTCTGGCAAGGTTATTAATTATGGCAAGTGATCCTTCCTTCTTTCTTTCACATTTTCTCCCCTCTATATATGAACGGTGTGTACAGAATGTCATGCTGCATTTTCTCTCCTTTCCAGAAAACTGAGCATGGGCAATGAAAAAGAAGTCTCTACTTTCCCTCTACCATCAGTTTCCATGTTAGAATCGTGTCCTGCTAGCA
Source organism: Trichosurus vulpecula (assembly GCF_011100635.1). Lineage (NCBI taxonomy): Eukaryota > Metazoa > Chordata > Mammalia > Diprotodontia > Phalangeridae > Trichosurus > Trichosurus vulpecula. The sequence goes on from NC_050576.1 coordinate 428,919,360, forward strand.
GATTAGTGAGGCAAGCAGAGTGGTTTGCAGTTGAAAAGGTGGGAAGCAGTAGTTTTAGAGTCAGAGCATCTAGGCTTGGTTACTTAATAGTTTTGTGACTAAGCAAGCCCTTCAATCTTTCTGAGGCCCTCCATTCTGCTCAGGAAGATCAGGGGATTGGACCCAATACTTTCTAAGGTATCTCTAAGCTCCAAGTCCTACAGTCAGAATTGAAAACTGTTGAACATCTTTGGCTCCACTCTGCATCTGTTGCCCTGCCTGGTTTCAAATATGAGGAACAAGATATACCTCCCAGTGAGAGCTTATTACTCCTAATATCTTCACCAGGTTGCTAACTCCAGCCTTAATTGATATCACCACCCTCAGCCTCCTCTCCCCCCGATTGGAGGACTGGATAGCAGAATACTAAACTTCTCCCAGTGACTTCCTTTGTGGAGGGCAAAAAATTGGACTGTCAGATCACTCCACTTTGCATGGCTGTTCTGCCTGGTTTCAGCTCTATGGAATAAGGTGACCCATGCTTGGTACCCCATGGTATCCCATTTCCCACTCCATCCCCTTCCTCCTCCAATACTCCACCCCCTTTCTTACTTCCTTTTGTGTGTTGTCTTTCCCTTTAGATTGTAAGCTCATTGAGGGTTGGGGCCGTTTCTTTTATTCATTGCATCCCCAGAACTTAGCACAATGCCTGGCACGTTATAGGTGCTTAATAAAAATTTATTGGAATTGACTGGATTGGTGGATGCCACCAGTAAAGGGCATCATGGACATATTTAATAATGGAAAATCTGATAAATTGAGAAATTGGATTAGACCATCTCTGAAGTCCCTTTTACCTCCCAATCTATGATCCTGTGATTAGATAATACGTAGAGGTCATGTTATATCATGACCCTAGTGTCAAATCCTCATTCTGCTTGCTGACCTGGAGCAAATCACTTTTGACTTAGCTGCTCCATCTATAAAACAGGGTGATAGAGCCTCAGAGGTTCCTCCCCATGCAGATCTATGATACCCCCTAGTTCTCAATCAGTATTACAGACAAGGAAGATGAGGCACATCCAGCTAGAATATAAGCTACCTGAGGGTAGATGGTGCCATTTTTGGAGTAAGTAGCAATCTAATAGTAGCCAACACACATACACACACACACACACAAACACATATATTGCTTACTCTGGGTCTGACACTGTGCTAAGCACTTTAAAATTATCACAGTTGGTTCTTACATCAACCCTAGGAGCTAGGTGCTATTAACATCCCCCTTTTACATATGAGGAAACTGAGGCAAGCAGAAGTTAAGTGACTTGCCCAGGGCCATACTTCTAGTAAACTTCAGGCAAAAAGGATTCTAACTTACATCGATAAAGTCCAGACCTTTATTCCTATGCCAAAAGCAATTTTCATATGGGGAAGGGAGGAGGGGAAGGTTTGACATTTCTATATGCAGAATATCAATTTCCTGAACTTTCATTTTTCCTAGGTGTTTTCCACACCCTCCCAGCTCCAGGTCCAGAGATTTACAGAGTTGGCCTTCAAGCAATGTTCCCTAGGCTAAGTTAGTTTGGGTCGTTCAGTGACCCTGTCTCCATCCCCTTGTCCCTTCCCTCTGCCCATCTTCTGTTAAGTTATCGTCTTTTCCTATAATTTATTTTCATCTTTACTCTCTCCTCTTTTCTGTCCGGTTGCCTCTCATCTCCAGGAGTTCTCCCTGATTTCCCTCCTCCTCAGGGTGTCTCACTTCCACCTTCTCTCTTTTCTGCTTACAAGATCTTTCTGTTGTTTCTTTGTGATTCCTCTTCCTGTTTACATTCAAGAAAAGCTTTTAATATTTGCCTCGAATTCGTGTGCATGAGATATGTGTTTTGCAAAAGAAATTCAGTTTAAATATTCTCAAGTACATACCATGCCTTGGGAGAAGGGAGAGCTGAGCCATAGAAGATTAAGAATCTTGAAGATGATTTAGGTAAGATAGTAATAAATAAAATGTAAAAAATTAATCATAGAAAAATTTCGTAAAAAGTCACAGTTCTGGGGCAGCTAGGTGGTGCAGTGAGTAGAGCACCGGCCCTGGAGTCAGGATGACCTAAGTTCAAATTCAGCCTCAGACACTTGACACTTACTAGCTGTGTGACCTTGGGCAAGTCACTTAACCCAATTGCCCTGCCTTTCCCCTTCAAAAAAGTCATAGTTCTTGACAACTTTATTTTCCTTTAAATTCACCAGCAAACTCTTCCATCCCCCTGATGATACCCTGACTCATAGTTTTAGAGCTGGAAGAAACTTCATTGGTCATAGGTAATCTGTTGGATGGAGAAAGGCTAGGCCAGAAAATCAGAGCTTCCTGAACTACAATCATCAGAAAAACTAAATGCTTTTGGCCCAAGTTAGACATGAAATGAGAAGATAACAAAAAAGAAATGGAAAAATTGGGTCAAAGTTCCTCCCCAGTCCATCCAACCAAGTCTCTATGACAATGAGATTGAATCCCTTGGTCACTCTGCTCTGGCTGCCCAGCTTCCAGCCTGGCACCTGCCATCAGCATCCAAGGGAAGAACCCCGAGAGAGACCCAAAGCAGCAACTTCCTTCTCACCAACAAAAGATCCACAAAAGAATGGACCTACTACTAAAACCTTGGCACTGACAAAATTGTTGCACAGCAGAACTAGATAAGTATTTTATCAATGGGAAGGCCACTAGAGAAGAAACATTCCCCTCTGCCTTGCTGCTGCACCCTGGGTACACCACTGCACCCCTGGGATCTCCCATCCATCCATGAATCTGATTCCTTCTGTATGCATTGTCCACCCCTCCTTCCCCACCCCCTGCCTTGAAGTAGCATGTGAGCTCCTTGAGAGTAGGGAAGGTCTCACTTTTCTAACTGTATCTCCAGCAAGTACAGCAATTGTGAAGGGGAGGGGGAATGAGGTCACTCCCCAAACCCCTCCTCCCCAGATCAGTTAATATAATCACAGAATGTAGCTATACCTGATGAGGTTTTTGACTTGCAAAAATGATGCGCCAATGACCAGATCTCTTTATGACATGTGAACACCTTTCTGATAAAGTCAAGAAGAGAACAGCGTGGTTGGCTAAGAAAGCAAGCTAGCCACACCTCTGGGGTCATTGAAGTAGCTAACCTCTATTTGAATTTCAGAGTTTTAATTTAGGAGTTGGATGTGAAGGAAACCCCTACAAAGAGAGGGAGAAATGTCTCCTTATCTCCATTCCCACATCACTTCAAAGGTAACTCCTGGGACAAAGGGAGACCTTGACTACAGCAGGGAGCAGAGAAGACAGATTAGAAGTGACAGAGCACAGACAGGCAGTCTGCAGCAGGCACTACGGAAAGGACAACCCAAAGACATTCAGTCTGTGCCTTTAGAGACACATCCTCCAAACAGACAAGGCTACAAGAAGGTGATGCCTGAGTCGGTAGGAGAGAAGAGTTTGAACCCGGGGCCTCTGATTCCAAATCCAATGTTTACTCTTTTAGTCAAGAAGCACTTATTAAGTATATTTGTTGAATGTTTATTAAATGTATTTCTTGAAGCAGTTAGGTAGTGAAGTGGGCAGAGATCTGTGTCTAGGAAAGCCTGAGTTCAAAGCCAGTCTCAGATTCTTCTCCTCTGAGTGGCCCTGGGCAAATCACTTAACCTCTGTTTGTTTCAGTTTCCTCACCTATAAAATAAGGATAATAGGACCTCCTTCTCAGGGTTGTTGTGAGGATCAAATGAGATAATTCACATAATGGGCTTTGCAGAACTAAAAGCACTATATAAATGTAAGCTATTAAATGCCTACTATGTGCCAGGCACTGTACGAAGCACTAGGGATACAAAGAAGCATTATGGGATACAAAGGTACTGTTGTAGCAGGATGGACATGGGGGAGAGGAAGAGCAAATTGTTGGTTGTCCTCCCCAACAAAAATGGTTCCTATCTTCAAGAAGCTTCCATTCTGATGGTGGAGACCGTGTGTGCATGAATCTGTACATACAAGATGCGTATACAGCAGATAGAGGGCGGCGGCCTTAGAGGGGAAGGCAATGAGCATCCATCACAACTGGGCTTTATTGTTCTGGTTATGGAAAAAGGTGGAAGAACGTGTTTCGACCATAAATGTCCTGTCATATCCTCCGAAGAAGTGTCACTTACAGAAGGAACATCTTGTTTGCCTTTAAAAGGGAGAAGCCAATAGCCTGAGCTGGAACAGATGCTGTTTGGAGTCCTTTGCTTTACTACTAAAAATGGCAATTGCCTTTCCATTGGTGCAGTGAACAGAGAGCCAGGAAGACCTGAATTTGAGGCCCAGCTGGGACACATATTAGCTGTCTAACCTCAGAAAAGTCACTTAGCCTTCCAGTGCTCTGGGCAGCTCCTTATTACTGTAAGTTTCAGAGAAAGTACCAGCCTACATTGGAAGAGGAGGTTCCTCATTGGGAAGGTCCAGTCCCCATCCTCCATTCCCCATCGCCTGTTCCCTATCTCCCTCAACCTCTATCCTGTCTCCTATCCTCTAATCCCTGTTCTTCTCAAAGCAAATGTACCTTGAAAATAATTAACATAGGCACCATAAAGAAAAACTCGGTGGAAGACATAAGGGGTGGAGGTGGGGGAAGATAGAAGGATGGTTAACAACTTCCTCTATCTCTGTTTAGGATAGCACTTCCATGCTTCTCTTGTTACTTAACTGTTGAGGGACAGGACAGGAGGAAGCAGAAATTATGTTTTGTCTCCAGAAAACATGGTTTCAGCCCTTTCTGTGAACCTGGCCAAGTTCCTGCCAAGTCCTGGCCTCTTTCCCTTTTTGTATATCACAACTTATACCCTCAAGCTGCCTCAAACCCTTGTGTCTCCCTTCTTGGAGTAATGGCTTCTGAAATCCTACAGTACTGTTTACTTTGAGTTAGGGGAAAATTTACCTTGGGGAGGCAGCAAGATTGGGTAGCACTATAGCAGGATAGAAATGTGGAAGAGGAAGAGCGAACTGTTGGTTTCCTTCTCCAAATCCCCCCAGTACTCTACTGCCTAAGAACTAAGTTAAGTAGAATGGGAGTTCCATTAGGGCAGCAAACAGGTCCTAACTAAACTCTACATCTCATTCAGGCTTACAGGCTATATAGTAGTTGCTTAATAAACGGTTGTTGAATGTTGATGGGCTCCTCCATTTTGAGCTGGGTTGGGCCTTAGAGGTGTCAAGACATCACCTAATCCATCCCTTCATTTTAGAGAAAAGTAAGCAGAGGTCTGGAGAAGTCAAATAACTTGGTGAGATTCACACTGGGAGTAAGTGGCAGAGCTGGGATTCAAAGCGATGTCCTTTGACCCCAAGTCGAGCATTTCTCACCACTACCACCCCTATGGAAAGAAAATTCTCTACACTCTGGATTTAACTAAAGTCTATCAATGACGTGTTTGTTTTTGAGAATAAATTTGCTTGGAGAGACAATTTGGCCAACAATGTCTCTTGCTGCTAAAAAAGCAAACAAACAAAAACCAACCTAATTTAAACAATTTTCAATTCACATTTTATACTAATTATGAAACAAAGAAGGTGAAATTCCATATGAATGAACAAATACTATGGTTTAGAATTATTTAGCAAAGGGAAAAATGGTAATATAGACACACCCTAAGAGAAGAACTAACTGCTCAGAAAATGAACTGGTAAGTGGTTCCAAGTGGGATGGGGTGGGGGAAGGGAAGTCATATTAAGGACATTCTCCGTTTTGACATAGTCCACAATTCAGGAGAATCTAAGACGAGTAGACTGAAGACATATGACATTAGTCCTTTTTATTTTGTAACATAATGGAGTCCCTAGGGCTGTTTGCTTGCAAACCACTGTATCATGGCATCCCAGTGTGTTAACTGCTAGACAGGTAGCAAAACAAGGGCATTTGAAAAGGCATAATTAATTCACTCGTTGATTCGATAAGCATTTGTTCAACCAACATTTGCATCCCAGCAATGTGTGGGATACAGAAGAAAGCAGTGTGCTGTAGAACAAGTCTGGCAGGGCCTCATCATGATTCCTGTACAGTAAGCACATAATGGAGCAATTGTGGGAGCTCCCTCTGCCTTGACCCTAGTGCTGACTGAGAACTCCGTGTAAAAGACCCCCTGGGTCATCCAGCTGCAGCCCTCCTGGAACAAAGAAGGTGATGTCAGCTTTGGCATTCTGAGTCACTGAAAGGAAGCCCTTGTCCAGCAGCTTATATGAAGATAAATCACCACCCTACACTGGATGTTTACAAAGATGTCAGCAATAAATACACATACCTTCCAGCTGAAAAAAAAAACCTTAGCTGCATATATGCACATACAGTAAGATGAATCAGTCTTTTTTTCCTACTGCTTGTTTAGAAAATATTCAGTGTCAAAAGGCCCCTCATTCCTGTTCTTTTGGTTCCCCAAAAGATTGCACCAAGGCAAAAATGGTCCCTTGAAGAATAATATTGAATATGAAAATCCAGCTCTGCCCCTTTTCCCTGTGTGACATCCTTCTGTTATTTCTTTCTATTGCACAAACATCAGTTAGTGCGTGGGCATCTTTTCTTTTAATAACATCATTGAAAAGGGTAAAGGCAAAGATCACCTTCTGAAAGCTATCTGGGTCAGTCTTTTTGAAAATCCCCACAGAGATCCCTGGCACCTCGATCAGACTATTCTTGCACGGAGCACAAAGCTTCTATCTGATTCCGCCGCTCCCCAAGTCACAGTGCTCACTAACTGCAAGAATGTTTTCCTTTCTTTTACTTTTTATTCAATTCTACTGAATTCCCAAAGAAATAACTCAGCCTTTCCCAATCACATCCATTAGACAGGAATTTATCGGAGTCTTTATTCATGTGCCTAATTGAAGATGTGTGTATCTTTGCCAAATGTACAGAACTCTGCCATCTCAAAGGGGTCTTAGGATGGGAATTTAAACTTTGCAGTGATTAATTTTATTTAATATTTTGTAAACTAAAACTTCTACTTTTATATAAAAAACACTTAAACCCTTGGGTTCTTCTCCATTGCCGTGAGGATTTTTGGTTTGGGTTTGTTTGTTTGTTTCCAACAAAACACCCAGACTCCTATGTGGTTTGTTTCCCTTAGGGCATTTTAAGAATCAGATGCATAGTAACTGGCAAACTGCGGTAGGGACATTATTCAACAGAAAAATGTTTATAAAGTTGGCAAGCAGACATGTTTTTTGATGACAACCTAACCACGGAGGGGCTAAGCTTTCCCCAATTAGAGACCCGAACAGAGGATTGAAACCACTAAAGAGTTATATGTGAAGTTCTACATCTAAATATTCCAGAGTGGGTCTTAGATTATTCTCACTGAGCCTTACTATTCACACACTGTAGACCCAGAGCAAATGTGGCTCCCTATAGCCAGCCCTTCCTAAACTGTATTCTTTAGAAAGCTGAAGTCAAGGGACTTGGCTTCAAATGCCAATTCTGCTACGGACTTCCTATCCATATGCCCTGGAGCAAGCAAGGAAACAAACATTTATTAATCACTTACTGTGTGTCAGGTGCTATGCTAGGTGCTGGGCAAAGTGCCTCAGTTTCCTCTTCTATAAAAGGAGAATGTTGGACAGATGACCTTCAAGATCCACTCTACCTCCATGTGCTTCTGTGATCCCGGTATCCCCTGTGATGTGACTTGATGGTTCCCTCAGAAAATGCCAGTGCTGGTGAGATTTTTCCTTCGCAATTATACATGTGAAATTGTGCATGTATACAAAATCCTTATATGTGGCAGTCTGAAAATTGGCTTAATGTCCTCTCCAATCTGGGCAAAGCTTCTCTCCAGTTCCATTTGTCCTAAGGGAAATTTCACACCTTCAGCTCTCCGACCAGTATTTGTGGCTTCCAGCAAGATATTTCTAGCCTGGAGCAACATCATGGCCAAGTTACTTTCAGGGATGCCCGATTAAATGATTCCTTGGTTCCCTTCCAACTATAAAAGTCCTTGGAATATTAAAAGAGTTCTTTCATGGGTGTTAGAACCTCCCTACAGGGAAGTCCAGTGATTTGTTCAGGGACCGTACTATTGGTGATTCAATGGTGCAACCCAACAGTAACCCTGGCTATGCCTTATCTTAGCATTCTGCATCTGCCTCTAGATAGAACGTTCCAAATGTGTTTTTTCCCCTACTGTATTCCAGGTGCAGGGACTTGATTTTTTCTTATATTCTCAGTCCCTTAAAGTTCCATCCAACTGCTCTGAGCCCACGAAACAATGTTGCATTTTTGTGGGTTTCTTTATCATTTAGGGACTGTCTACCATTTCCCCTCCCTCTCTCAAGACTTCATTATTAGGATGTTATCGGTGTTCAATGTTGTGAGATCAACATAATGGTACTTTTTAAAGAGTATTTATAATTACAAATGATGGATCCATTTTAGAATAACTGGTATTCTAGAGAAATTAGTTATTGTGGGACATTGAAATTTATAAGTACCTGTAAGAATTCCTTTAGTTAGGTGGTGTAGTAGATAAAGCCATGGACGTGGAATTAGGAGGACCTGAGTTCAAATCAAGGCTTTCTCACTTACTAGCTATGTAACCCCAGGCAAGTGGCTTAGCCACTCTCTGCCTCATTTTCTCATCTAAAAAATAGAAATGAGAATAGCACCTATGTAGTACGGTTATTTTGAGGATCAGATGCTCTAATATTTGTTTTCACTTTGCAAATCTTAAAGTACCATATATAACAGTTTTTATTATTATCATGTATTTTCAGAATCAAATATTTTATTAGACTTAAACGGGCAAATATAAGATTATTGAGAAGGCAAGCACATAAAAATAATCATTAGGCAAGAAATCACTGAAACTTCTTAGGACGGAGGCATAGTCTTATTTCATCAATTGTTTCTTAGGTGAGAGAAGCCTTCTACAATTGAAGCTAGGGACCCTCCAGAGGTATGAAGCCTACCTAGCCCCCTGCAGCACTCGGTCTCCTTTCAGAATGAAAACTGATTTGTTAACAGTGAGGGAGAAGGAAGGTTGTGAATCTGGGTGGCTGAAAGGATGGTGGCTCCCTCAATGGAAATTGGGATGTCCGTAAGAAGGGAGGTTTCAAGATATGAAGATGAATTCTTCTTGGGATGTATTGAATTGGAAATATGCTTGGAAGAACTAGTTGTAAATGTAAAACAATTCCTAATTCTGGTACGTGTTGGCTACAGACCTCCAGGACACTCCGTCCTGCCTCAGTGAGTTCAGTATTTGACTCACAAATTTTTTTCTCCTCCCCAATTCTTGCCTGCATATTGGGGGACTTCAACACACATATTGATGCTCCCTCCACCCACCTCAATCCACCCTCCATTCAGACACCAATATTTCACAGGTCCTTCCATGTCACCACCCTACTCAATCGATTCCAATTTCTTTCTATTACCTCCAGGATCAAATACAAAATCCTCTGTTTGTCATTGAAAGCCATTCATAAACTAGCCCTTCTACCACCTTTCCAGTTTTCTTATACCCTGCCTCCCCCTTCCACATATTCTTTGATCTAATGACCCTGACCTCCCTGGTGTTCTTCAAACAAGACACAACATCTCCTGACTCTGGGTATTTTCTCTGGCTGTCTCCCATCACTGGAATGCTTTCCCTCCTCCTGTCTCCCTCCTGGCTCCCCTGACTCCCTTCATATCCCAACTAAAATCCCTTCTACAGGAATTCCCTTCTTCAGGAAGCCATTTATAATTCCTTAATTCTAGTGTCTTCCTTTTAAATAATTTCTTATTTAACTCATATATAGATTGTATATATTTGTTTGTTGTCTCCCTTGTCGAATTATGAGCTCTTTGAGGGCAGGGACATATATAAGGAAGGGCTGGAACGTGCATGGTGATCTAGAAAAGGAAAGAGAGAAGGAGGCAGCCTGAAAAGCAGGAGGAGAATCAGGCCAAAACAGAGTCTTGAAAACTGAGGCAGAAGTTCATCAATCAATCAATTCAGAGCATTTACTAACCACCTAGCAGTGCCTGGCCAAGGCAAGAATTCCACTTCATGAGGAGGTTATGGATTAATGGGCATTGAGGAAGAGGAAGAGAGCATGATCTGCAGTGTCAAGTGATCAAGAGGATGGAGAAAAGGCTACTGGATTTAGCAATTAAGGCATCCCTTGTAGACTTCAGTTTATGGGTAACCAAAAGAATAGAATTGAACGGAGGATTAGAGGAGGATGGAAAAATTAAAGTTTAGACATAAATAGATGACGCAGATATTAAGCACTTAGTATAAGCTGGTCCTTGCATTAAGGGCTGGGGATACAAATTGAAGCAAAAATGTCCTTGCCATCAAGGAGCTTACACTCTAATAAAGGCAGACAACCCACAAGGTAATGTTGGAAGGGGGAAAGAAGATGCCGGTTCAGGAATGTTGTGAGGATTCTGCAGGAAGGATTGTTGTTTCGGGTCCCCAGGAAAGTTCACCTCTCAGAGCTGGAAAGAGGCAGTGGGGCAATGGAGAGGAGAAATGAATTGTCAAGTTGGAGAGCAATTCTGTAGCACACTGGAGGGCCCCCAAACCAAACTTCTGTCTTTTTTAAATTTTGCCCGCAGTTAGACCCTGATGAGTATCCATCACAATGCCCATCACAGTGGTATGACTTGACATTCCTTAAGAATAGAGACTACGCCTACAACTTTTTAATGTAATTTTGAATTTTGTAAAATAAGTGTCTTCATTGTACACAATCCTGGGGCTGCCATTTGCCACCAGTGCTTTTCCTTCTAGCTGTATCTAAGTTGATACTACTATCTCTGAAGCACCAGAATCTGGGGGTGATCCCAAAGAAAATGGAAAAACCCATGAAGAGGGCAAGCAGACTGTAGCACATTTTCAATAAAGACTTTCTCATGAAACCTGACAAGAGACATAGCAAAGGAAATGTAGAATCAGAAAAGAAGGTGGGTAGGTCATGCGGTTTCATGATTTCACAGATTTTTGAAGTAGAGATAACCTCAGAGCTGATCTAATCCAACCTTCCCATTTTCAAGATAAGGAAACTGAGGCCAGAAATGTTAATCAATTTGACAAAGATCATATAAGTAGTAAGTAGAAGAATTAAGACTTGAACCCATGTCCCCTAGCTCCAAACTCAACTCTCTTTTTCACTGCTCCATGCTATAACGGCCAAAAGGGGACAGGCCACATGTTGCACTGGTATTCGCAAAATATTAAAACACTTAAGAGGAGAAGTCCAGCACATTGAAGGATCTTCTATGGATGACTTACGGAAGGACATAGACAAATGCTGGCATTGGTGGGCTACAATATGCACCAGCAGAAGGACTAACCACTTTGAGAGCACCAAAGCACTCTAGTATCTGGGGTAGTGCAATACACACTATGATCACTCATGTAAACAAATGAAGACGATTCTCACAAGTGGGCCAACGCTTGAAACTTTCATCCCTTTGTGAACACTTTGGACATCAGCAGCCCTGGTTCAGTCTGTTGAGTGCCATAGGGGTTGAGCATTTTCTTGAGTATAGAAAAACCTAAGCCTTCTGAGGAGGGTGGATGATTACACAGACATACGTTAACCCGCTGCTTTATACATCACACTCTCTTCCCTTCCTAGAGCCGTTCCAAATGTCTACTCTAGTATTCAAAGCACTTCACGGCTGCCTCTCTCCATTCCACTTAATCCATTAGAGGAAAACACCCTAATAAAGGGTATACATCTTGCTGATTGACTGCAACATAAAAATTTCAGGAGCTACACTTAGCAAATGCTGAAACATAGCTGGGTCATTGACTCAATTCTATGCCAGGCTTTGAGGGAGCTTCTTTTTCCTACAATTTAGAAGCTAGGAAGAGGGTGACGAGGATTCCACAGCTACCATGCCCCAGCCAAGGATAGAATGGAAGTGAGGAAGAGTGTGATGAGGCTAGAAAGAAAGAACAAAGCCCTTTCTGGGGTTTTCATACACCTGTAGTAAATTACCAGCAGGGAAGACAGAAGACCATTTAGCACTTTACTTCCTCCAAGGCACTAAATAGTACTTGGCACTCTGACCAAGGTTAATTAAAGGAAAATTGTTCATCTACTCAATTTACTTCCAGAGATGGTTGTATTCCCCCTGGTTTCCCACTGAATTAAACAGAGGTGAATTGCCTTGACTGTGAGAAGCTTAGTATTATTTTTTCTAGCTCACCTTCATCACTCCCACCCCAGGTAACTGTTAGCTTCCTTCGCAGTTCAGCTTGAGTCAGTGCCTACAAGAAGCCATCTCTGATTTGTCCCTCCCCCTCAGCTGTTAATGTTCCCTTCCATTTGTGTTGCTGTATCCATGTCATTTCCTTTCAGCAGAACATCGACTCCTAAAGGGAGGAGATTGTTATGCGTCCATGACATCCAGGGCAATCCTTGGCACCCTAGTAGATTCTTTTTCTTCAGTATTTTGAGGGGGTCTCCTTTAGCAAGCTGTTAACTCATTTTTCATGATTTTCTTATATCACTCTCATTTCTCCTCCCAATTTTTCCTCTACTTCTCTTACTTGATTTTCCAAATCTGTTTTGAGCTCTTCCATGGCCTGAGACAAATTCATATTATTCTTGGAGGCTTTTGATGTAGGATCTTTGACTTTGTTGTCTTCTTCTGGCTGTATGTTTTGATCTTCTTTGTCACCAAAGTAAGATTCTATAGTCTGAGTTTGTTATGCTGTCTGTTCATTTTCCTAGCCAGTTACTTGACTTTTGAGATCTTTGTCAAGGTATGACTGCTTCCAGAGTGGAGTGTGCTCTGTCCCAAGCTTCAGGGGGTTTGTGCTGCTATTTTCAGAGCTACTTCTAGGCCCCTGTAAATTTTCAGTTCTTCTGAAGTGGTATGATCCAATGAGAGGTGTTTACTCCTCTCCTGGTCTGTGCTCTGGTCTGTGACTGATCTCAAGCACTGTTTTCTGCTGTGTAACTACCAGGAGGATTCCCTCTCCACAGTCACCACAAGCTCTGCCACCCCAGCTTTCTCCTCCCCCAAGGACTGCCAACACAGACTGAATCCCAGATACAAATAGGGAAAAGCAAGAGCATCATACCTCAAGGCCAGCAAAGAGATCCCTGCTCTCACTGTCAGATCAGCTGCTTGCTTCCTCTGTGGGCCTGGAGCTCTGGAAGCAGCCACCACTGCCGCTGCCACTGCTGCTGCAGCCACCTCAGCTGCTCTGGGTCTGGGGCCAGAACACACCCTTTTCTCACTCAGGTCCAACAGTTTTCCCGCTGAACTACTATGTTGTCTTTGGTGTTTGTGGGTGGAGAAGTCCAAAACTGTCACAGCTCAGTGATTCAGGGCCCTGAGGCCTGTTCCACTCAGTCTGCTCCAGCCGGGTCTGTCCTGGTGTGGCCCACACTGGGCTGTGCTCCATTCCCAGCACAGTGCAATAGACCCTTCCCAGCAACCATGTCTTGGACTGGAGACTTGTTTCACTCTGTCATTTTGTGGGTTCTATAGCTCTAGAATTCATTTAGAGTCATTTTTTACAGGTGTTTGGAGGGATTTGGGGAGAGCACAAGCAAGTCCCTGTTTTCACTCCACCATCTTGGCTCCATCTCCACCCTAGTATGTTATTATTAAATGTTCCTACAACTGGATTAAATTGAAGTTCTAATTTTTTTTTTGTAAAGGGGAGGAGTCTTTTTACATTCTAGGTTAGAGAACCAGTGTGGCATGGCAGGTAGAGAGCTAGCCTCTTCCTGATAGGAGGATCTGGGTTCAAAACATGCCCTTGATACAACTGTCTACAAGATCCTAGCTAGGCCTCTTAACTGTTCAGTATCTACAGGTACCTCTCTAAAATACAAATTGAGATATTGGTAGATGAAGTTTCCTCACCTACAAGCTCCCTTTACCAATAAAAGTATAGGTTCCTTTCCATCCTAAATTCTAGGCTTAGAAAATGTTTGAGAAGAAAGATTTCAATTGTCCGGCATTACACATTTCCTAGGTTAACTAGGTGACAGAGTAAATAGAGCACCAACACTGGAATCGGGAGGAGCTGAATTGAACTATGGCCTCATGCACTTACTAGCTGGGTGACTTTGTTTCTCTCAGTTTCCTCATAAGTAAAATGAGCTGAAGAAGGAAATGGCAAACCATTCCAGTATCTTTGTCAAGAAAACTTCAGATGTGGTTGCAGAGAGTTGGACGCCATTGAAACAACTCAACAACACATGCATTTCCTAATGTTGTTATAAACTGTAAACTCTAGGGTTGTTTGGCATGAGATGTAGGCCTTAACTTTCCTACCTGAAGTAGTCACAGAAAAAGAAAGATGCCTTTGTAGAAAAACAATCAAAAAAAGCAACTCACTGAATCAAATTCCAGAATGTGCAACCGTGAAAACTGCTGTCCATCCACGCAAATGTTATTAATATGGCTCTCTCTAGCTTGGAGATGTGGATGAAAAATGGAAAAGCCCATCTCTTGTGAAATTTTCAATGGGATTTTCAAAATTATTCTTCTTTTCAAAGTCAGATAAGCATGAACAGTAGGAATGAGTCAGCGATGATACAGGTAGAAGAACAGATAGTCTCTGTTCCTTGGGCTGTCATCTTGTCTTAACATTACATCATTTTATGTCATGCAATTCTTATGTTTTCTCTATTAGGAGCTGAGGGAATCTACTCAGGTCTAAGTCTCATCAGAAGGGACCTTAAAAGTTATATAGTTCAAATCCTTAATTTACAGATGAGAAAACTGAGGTCCAGGAAACTGAAGTTGCTTCCTGAAGCTCACACAAGTAGTGTGCAGCAGAGCCCATGTGTGTACCCAGGCTCCTTCACTCCAAATCCTTCACACTGTCCACTGAACTAAAATGTCTCCTTTCAGTGACATAACCATGATTCCATGTTTATTAACAGAAAGGCCATGTAGTATCTAAAGGACAAAACAACTTCTTTACCTAGCCTAAAGATGAATTGCATAAGGTTCAGGGATGTCCGTTGGAACAAGAGCTGGACCAGGAGGATGGATATGGAGTCATACCTCACTGAAGATCAGGGAAAAGCGATTCTAAAAGACTATCTGATCTGGGGTCACTAAAAATGGGACTGACTAGACTTGCTTCTCAGGACTCTTGTGAGTCCAAAATGAGAAATATTATGAAAAGTACTTTACAAACTTCAAAGGGTGACATAAATGCCAGCTTTTCTTGTTGTTTTTCATTTTTTAAAATTCAGATTCATGGGGTGATGTAGCAGGAAGAGCCTTCTGGACATTGGAAGAAATTTTGTTCAACCCTTTGATTTGATGGATGAGGAAAAAGAGGATAAAAAAGGTTTGGGAACTGGCTCAAAGCCACATAGGTAATAAGTAGCAGCAATGGTATTTGGCCCCTGCTCCCCCACTTCCCAATCCCAGCATCCTTCCCATTGTGTTCTAATAAGGCTATAAATGTGCTTTAACTGTATGGAATTTTGTGGCTGCCACAATACATGGATTCATAGTGAATAAATCAGGATGATTTCTAAAATCTTTCCAAGACAGGAAAACAGTGTCTCTCTCTAACCTCATCACTAACTAGCTGCATGACCTCAGATAAATGATTCGACCTCCTTATACTTCAGTTTCCTTATCAGCAAACTGAAAGTGTTCAATGAGATAGTCTTTAAGTTTCCATTCAGCTCTAGGAGTTGTTAATTTGGAATGAAGACTTTATAGATTCCTTGGGCTCTCTTGCTTCTGGGATCCTATGCTATTCACTTTTCTCTTTTTTTAGGGGGATAGTTTAATTTTCCTAAGAGGGATCTTGTAGTGGGAAATCCCCATTTCAGGTGATCGTCAGACTGGTTTGACTAAATTTCCTTCCAACTTTGGGATCCAATGACCTATTCTTACTTGGCTTTTCATTTTCATGTCATATGTTGTTGCTGACCCACACACATGCCTTCCCAAATCCATCATGATTATATCTTCTGATACTGAGGTATTAAGAAAAGTCACCATTATTTTAATGGTTTCCACTTTTTTTAATCTGTACCTACGATTTCATTGGCATGGGCACCACTTGAGTTCAAGTACCTTTTATGGTCTGTAGACCAGAAGCTCATCTGAAATGGAAACTCTTAAAAAGTTCCCTAGATAACTGAAAGGACTTGTCCAGATTCACATAGCTAAAGTGTCAGGGGCAGGACTCGAACCCAAGTCTTCCTAACTTTCTGGCTATTCCTCTAGACATAGAATCATGGATTTTATATTGGAAGGAAGCCTAGAGGCTATGAAGTCCAGCCCTTCTTTTATAAATACCCCAGAGAGCTAAAATAGTTTGTCCAAGTTCACCTACATTGAAAGAGCAGAGTCAGGATCCAACCCAGGTCCTCTGAGTCCCCAGTCTCTAGGGACCAATGCTACCTCCCACTATGCCAAAGGAGATGAGAAAGTCACTGCCATTCTCTGAGGCTCAGTTTGTACATCTGAAAAATCAGAGGAAGCCTCTGAGTTCCCTTGCACAAAATCTCTAACCCCCGAGTTGGTGTCTACCTCTTCCACTCAAATAGCTGGATTCCAACATTAGTCTTCTTATGTTTTAGTCATTAAGTGGATGTTTTTCTAGGGTCTTACTCATTCTCATGGCAAGAAGGTGACTTTGAATTCTCAAAGGTTATGTTAAAAGGGCAGAAACTCTAGAAAGTTTGGGAAGCTGGGAAGAGTTCAAGGACAAGGTCAGGGACAAACTGAAATTTTACTATCTGAGTGCCATCCCAGACAAATTCAAAGAAATTCATCAGGGGGTTGGCTCTCAGTGGTGCTGATTTTTTTCTGCTAGAACTCTTAAGGACCATCTACTAAATCACAGAAGAATCACTGTCTGTGGTGGGTGGAGTGGCACAGTCCATGAAATCACAGCTCCCTGAAGTGTGGGAGCATTGATTTCTGACTGAAATTGTCTGATTGAGTTTCATGACTTACACAAGTAAAACCTGTAACACCCCAGAATTCTTACCTCTTAGTACAGAGGACAGCATCCAGGCTGCTTTTTTCATGGTGACACAAGAGGCTTAATTGTTTAAAGGATTCATTCATTCAACAATGCCTTGAATAATGCTTGTAAGTGTAAGTAGCATCATTAGAGGGATTGTGGAATGAATGCATAATAGGCTCCCTCAAACTTGGTTAAATGTATAACTTTCTGAGTAAAACAGCTCCCGAGTTAAGTAAAATTGGCTAATTATTGAAGCTACAAGGGGATTTATTCTGTTTCTCTGCTCATATCCCTCATCCTTCAGGACATTGGGGATCTGACTCATTTGTCTCTATAAGCAGCAGAGCCAATAACATGACATGTGTGATGGATAATTAAGTCTAGACAATGTCTTGGGCTCAGCATATCAATCAATGTAACTTGTAATGAGCCAATCCCTGGAAGAATAACTAATTCCCACCTGAGACCCTGTCTATACAACTGTCCTGGGACAGTGTTTGGTGCAGAAACACAAGTCCACCTTTGAATAGCTTTGGACTGCTTACATTCACCCATCACTGAGGAAAACAGCTTCTGAATCTTAGACTGACACTAGAAATAGAGATTGGAAATGGGCTAGTAATTCCACTGGCATAGGAAACTCCTGAATGAATATACCCCTTCTACCAATGCAAGCTGACATCTTCTCTCCAACTTGTACACTGGGCAAGGTGAATTCCCTACTGGATCCATTCATATTTGGGGTATAAATATCAAAAAGATTTATATCAAATTCTTTTTTTGGTGAGGTATTTGGTGGATATTTTTAATTAGATTTTTTTTATTTTTGGTTTACAACACTCAGTTCTACATGTTCTTGAATTTCAAATTTTCTTCCCTTCCCTGTCCCCTCTCTCCAAGACGGCATGTAGTCTGATATAGATTCTATATAT
The DNA here is from genome assembly GCF_011100635.1 of Trichosurus vulpecula. Taxonomy (NCBI): domain Eukaryota; kingdom Metazoa; phylum Chordata; class Mammalia; order Diprotodontia; family Phalangeridae; genus Trichosurus; species Trichosurus vulpecula. The sequence continues at coordinate 428,937,239 of NC_050576.1, forward strand.
ACCTTCGCATTAAACTTACTTACACAATAGTCCAGTTGTAAAGAAGAATTATGACCAATGGAATGAATCATGAGAGAGAAGAAACAAAAACAAAAAAGAAGACAGCAAATAGTTTGCCTCAGTCTGCATTCAGATTCCATAGATCTTTCTCTGGATGTAGATAGCTTTTTCCACCATGAGTCCTTTAGAGTTGACTTTGAGCTTTGTATTGCTGAGAAGAGCCAAGTCTATCAAAGCTAGTCGTCACAGAATCAATGCCTGTGGTTGTGTACAATGTTCTCCTGGCTCTGCTCCTCTCACTCAGCATCGTATCATGTAGGTCTTTCCAGATTATTATGAAGTCCGTATCTTCCCCATTTCTTATAGCACAATAGCATTCCATTACATTCATATACCATAACTTGTTCAGCCATTCCCCAATTTATGGGCATCCCCTTGATTTCCAATTCTTTGCTATCACAAAAAGAGCTGCTGTAAGTACTTTTGTACATATAGGTCCCTTTCCCACTTGTGTGATCTCTTTGGGATATAGCCCTAGGAGTGGTATTGCTGGGTCAAAAGGTATGCATATTTTTATAGCCCTTTGGGCATATTTCCAAATTGCTCTACAGAATGGCTGGATCTGTTCACAACTCCACCAACAATGTATTAATGTTCCAATTTTCCCACGTCTTCTCCAGCATTTATCATTTTCCTCTTTTGTCATTTTAGCCAATCTGACAGGAGAGATGTGGTACCTAAGAGCTGTATTGATTTGCATTTCTCTAATCAATAGTGATTTAGAGCATTTTTTGGTACAATTTATATCAACTTCTAAAATAGATTTAGCTATGGTGATAGAAACTAGATATGTGGTTTCATTGGTAGAGGGAATGCCCTCTACCCTCTGAGAATCCAGGTGCCAAGATTGAAGTTGGCAAAATACAGTATATGTAGCAATCCAGCCCATGGACCTGTTTACCATGACATTCTGAATAGAAATGACAATTCTTGTCCCATTAATACCCCTCTTGAGGTTTAACGGTAACATCATCGAGTCAAAGGACACATACGGTTTAGTGACTTTTGGGGAATAGTTCCAAATTATTTTCCAAATTGCTTGGTATACTGGAATTTCTTTAAGCCTTTTCTAATATCGGTAAAGGGCATATTTTCTATGAAGATAAATCAAAACATATGACCAGTATCCAACCTACAAAAGGATTTTGTTCCAAAGGTTTGGTTATAAGTTGTTTATATTATGCTAAGGTGAAAAAAAGTTTCAGTATGTAATTCTTATAAGCTAGTCCCAATTCTTTTTCCTTTTAAAATTAATTTATTTAGTAACTTATATTTACGTGCATTTGACTATCTCTCCCTCTTCCCCAATTTGAACATTTTTTAAAAAAAAGAAAATCCTTATAACTAATATTCCCAGTCCAATAAAACAAATTCCCACAATGACCATGCACTAAAATGTGTATTTCATCAACTCGTCTTTTAAGTTCATCACATTTTTAACAAGAGGTGGGTGATGGTTTATTTTTTCAGCATCTGAATTTATTGTTAACCTTGGGAGAATTCAGTCCATTGAGAAAGAAGTTGTGAGTGTTATGAGTTAGGGGAGAGTGTAGTATCTAAACAAGCCAACATCAACTGATAAACATTTATCAAGTGTTCACTGTGTGTCAGTCACTCTGCTAAGGGCTGAGGCTACAAAGAAAGGCAAAAGACAGTCCCTGCTTTAAAGGAGTGCACAGTGTAATGGAGGAGGCATGTGAAAACTATGGACAGACAAGGCATAAAGTATAAATGGAGGATAATCAACAGAGGGAGGACATGATCATTAAGGGAGATTGGGAAAGACTTGGAGCAGGTGGGATTTTAGCTGAGACTTGAACAGAGCCAGGGATGCCAAGAGGCAGAAAGGAGGAGAGAGGATTTTCTAGGTTTGGGAATCAGCCAGTGAAAATGTCTAGAGTCTGGAGATGTGCCTTGAACAACAAGAAGGTCAATGTTACTGGATTGCAGAACATGTGCAGGGGATGGGAGGAGAGGAGGTAAGTAATAAGAAGGTTGGGACGGTCTGGTGTGAGGGTAGATTACGAAAGGCTTCGCGTGAATGCCAAACATAGGAATTTATATTTGATCCTAGAGGTAAAGGGGAGTCACTGAAGTTTATTTAGTAGGGGAGGGGGCAGGGGTGACATGGTTAGACCTTTGCTTTAGAATGATCACTGACAGCCAAGTGGAGGATGAACTAGAATGGGGACTGGGGGGAGTGGAGGGTGGGTAGTAGGAGCAGGCTATTGTTCCAGGTGTGAGGCAATGAGAACCTTTGCCAGGGTAGAGTCTGTATCAAAAAGATAAGGGGGTGTATTCAAGAAATATTACTATGGGACTAAACAGAGACCTTAGCTACAGATTTCATAAAATAGATGGAGTCAAAGAGAGGAGACTAAAGATAACATCAAGAGATCTGGTAGGATCCCAGGAGAATAACCTCAGAAAGGCCAAAGTTCATACTAAATCTTTTGGCAAATGTTAATAACCACAAAAGAGGGATTTTTTAACCCTGGACAGGGAGGGGAAGTACAACTAAAGACAGATCAGAACCAATACTTCGCATAAGGAGATAACTGGTGTTGGCAGAACAACCTAGCCTCCATTTGGCTTCTGTTTTCTCTGTCACAGAGAAGGATATTTTGTAATAAGGATCGAGGAAAAATAATTGGCAGGAAATTGAAATCCAGACTAAGTGCCATAATAAGTGAGCACCTTGTTCTCCTCAATGAGTCTGAAGTTCCTGACGTGGACCAGCAGCATCCTATTGAGCTGCTCTTGGTGGCCTTCGAAGATTGGGAGCAATCATAGGGAATGGGAGAAATGCCAGAGGCAAAAATCCCAGTTTTTAGAGCAGAGAAGATCCTTCCAACTACATGATAATAAGATTTTATATATATATATATATATATATATATACATACACACACATATGTGTATATATATTACATATGTATATATAATATATATATACACACACACACATATATACACACACACATATATATCACTATATACACACATATGCATGAGTCTCTTTCTCTCTCTCTCTCTCTCTCTCTCTCTCTCTCTCTCTGTGTGTGTGTGTGTGTGTGTGTGTGTGTGTGTGATGGAATGGGAGTTTAATGACTTGGGTCCAAATTTCCACTTGTCCCCCTTGCAAACCTTAGACCAGTTACTTCCCCTTGGACACCCTCTTTCTCATCTGTAAAGTAAAAGTATTGGATTAGGTCAGAGTTTCTTCAACTTTTTGCACTTGAGACCCCTTTCTGTGTTTTGGCAGCAGTCCAAAAGGAGCATGCTGTGTGTTCAGAATCAAGGCTGCAGCGAAGTTGGCATGCTGCAAATGGGCAAGTGCTGCCAGAAACACCTTGGATTCATGACAAGTTCGATTTTTAATTAATTTTTGGTTATCTTGTGTTCAGAAATCTTTTACTGTTGCCACATTTTTCGAGACTCCATACAGGGTCATGATCCACAGTTTAAGAAGCACTGGACTAGATAACTTTTACAGGTCCTTCTATCTCTAAATCTGTGTGCGTATGAATTTAAAGTTCTCCCCCATCCTGGTTATCCTCATTGGTCACTTTCCAGCTTATCAATGCCCTTTGTAAAATGTGACACCCAGAGCAGAGTGCTAAACCCTGAATGTGTAGGTGATCCATTAATGTGTGTTTAATTGAATCTTTCATGCAACAATAAACTCAACTTCACCAGGTTTCTCTTGTCTTTGAAATTGTCTTCCCAGCTGGGAATATTGTCTGTGGAAGGAAAACAGGGTAGATGCTACAAACTGTTTTTGTTTTTGTTTTTTTTGTATATGAGATGTATTGAAGCAAGAAATAGAGGCTAGAACTCAGCCTGATGCCCGAAAGGAATTACTAGTTAAGAAAACCTGGTCAAATCAACAACTAGAATTCTTCAATGCTTCTCCTTTTCTTTGCAAACCAAAATGAGAAGTTAAACCAGAGCATTGAAGGGACTCCAAATGTAACTGCAAGAGATGATGATCCTGTAACATGGGGAAGACAATACACATGTTCCCTTACTTTAAGAAAGGCTAAAAGAAGAAAATCCCAACTCATTAAATTGATAAGCTAAGACCTTACTGTTAACTTTACAAAATAAGTCTTCACAGATTTCCTTAAGTAAAAATGTCCCTTAATGATTTGAAAATACTTAAAATACATAAAATGTTTCAACTCCACATCCAGTGTTTAAAACTATACTTGTAAGTACTTTAGGGAAAATCAGAAAGCCTTAGGATTACTAGCTCTGATGTCACATAAGCACAACAAGCAAAATTGCCTACTTGCAAGTAATTAAGCCTTATCATATGTGTTAAGCACCAACTCAAATCAACCCTTTGCGGAATTGCCAAAATATCACCCTTATGCTCAGAATCCTCAATGGCTCCAGACTGCCTCTAGGATGAAATAGGAACTCTTTCACAGAACAATTAAATCTTTGCACTATACAGATTGAGTTTGTCTTTCCAAACATCTTTCACTCAGCTTCCCTGTACAATCTCACATTTTAGTGACGAGGGCGTTTTGGCTATTTCTGAGGTCTACATCACCTCATCCACTTCTGGGCTTTGGCTTGGTCTGACTTCGACTTTTTGAATGCAACCCCTTCTTACTTCAGTGTTTTAGAATCCTTTCCTCCCTTCGGGGCTCACACCTCCCATGAGAAGCATCTCCAGAAGCTCCTGGTTGTCTCTGATCTCTCCCTCCACACACTTTCTTATCATTCCCATAGTTCTGCTCTCTTGGGGGAAATTTGTGCATCAAACGTTAAAGTTGAATCTGCTTAAGAATATTTCCTTAATCACTTTTTCAAGTCTAGATAATCAATAAACAACCCTGATTTGTGGTGTTTTCTGGTGTCTGAAGTATAAATGATCGCAGTGAAAATGTAACAGTGAGCTTTCTCCAGCCAATATTCAGCATACCCCTGAGGTTATCTGTGTATACATGGGAGTATTCCTTCAATAGCATGTAGGAGCCTTGAGGGCAGTGGTTTTGTATTTTTCTTTTTGTCCCCTCTATTTCAATCCTCCCCCCCCTTCTTTATGTGCCATCCAATTTTGTAATATAGTTTTACAAAAAGCATTCGTCAACCTGTAGGCAAATGTTAGGAGGTTTCAGGTCTGTTTCTCCACTATCACTTCTATGTGGCTTCTGCTATTACCTCTCTCTCTTCTTTTTCACATTTTATTTTTAATTTTTGGAATAAAACAAGCGTTTCCATAACATAGTCCGATTAAAAAAATGATTACACATTCAACTTCAAATCTTATATGCACGACTTGCTGTTCCTTTCAAATATGCAACAAAAACTATCATGTCAATTTATTTTTTTATTCCCTCTCCCCAATCCCAGAGATGGCTACCATTAGACCTAAATAATAGGTGTGTGTGTGTGTGTGTGTGTGTGTGTGTGTGTGTGTGTGTGTGTGTGTGTTAATAAGGGCTTTTCTAGGTTAGGGCTCCGGACTTGAAGTCAGGAAGGCCCATATTCAAATCACAGCCCAGACACATTGCTTGTGTAACCTTGGGCAAGTCATTCAACCCCTACCTTCCTTAGTTTGCTGATCTATAAAATGAGGGAGTGGGGTTGATGATTCTAAGATCTTTTCCAGCTTTATATCTATAGTCTATATATAGTCTATAGTATATAGTTTATATATATACAATACCTGAGCCTCTATATACAGTATGTATGTGTGCATGTGTGGATGCCTCTGTGGGGAGAGACAGGGTGGGCACAAGAGCTGAAAGGGACCATGTTGTTGAGTCATCTTTTGGTCACTTCCAGCTCTTCGTGACCCCATTTTGGGATTTTCTTGGCAGAGATCCTGGAATGGTTTGCCATTTCCTTCTCCAGCTCCTTTTTAACAGATGAGGAAACTGAGGCAAACAGGGTTAAGTGACTTGGCCAGGATCATACAGCTAGTAAGTGTCTGAAGCTGGATTTGAACGCAGGTCTTCCTAACTCCAGGCCCAATACTCTATCCATTGTGCCACCTAGCAGCCCCAGAAGGGACTATAAAGGTAATCTCATCCAGTGGGGTGAATTCAATAAAAACAGGGCCACTAAACTATACATAAGAATCCCTGCAGGCCACACATTGACTTAGTTTTAAAATGTAGTGTTATTTATATTTTACTGTATTTTATTTATTTTGTTAAATATTTCCAAATTATACTTTAATTGGGGACCAGCTGCACTTGCAGCCATATAAGACCCATGGCCACATGCTCAGTACTTCTGATCTAATCAGCCATCTCATATTTACACATGAGGAAACCAAGAAAACTCCGAGAAATGACAGATAGGAAGCAGCAGAGCCAAGCTTTGAACCCACCTTGCCCACCCCCCCCCCCCACAGCCAGGGCACATTCTACTGCACTGTGCTTCTATTCCTCAGTTACTGCTTAAGATCTGGGTAACTTTAAATGAGTCAGAAAACCTCTTAGGGACCTAGTTTTTTCATCTATAAAATGGGGGCCCATCAGCAAAATCCTTATTAGTGTTGATCCCGTAACCTTCTGCTGCCTCCTTCCTCATAGAAGCTCCATATTTTAGGACATAGAATATTATACTTGTAATCAGGAAATCCTGACTTCAGATATTGCCTTACTTGCTACTTACAAGCTCTGTGACCCTGGGTAATCCACTTACTCTCTCTCAACCTGTGTCCTTATCTCTGAAATAGCAATAATCATAAGAGTAGCAAAAGTGCATACTTCATTGAGTTGTTTCAAGGATCAAATGAGACAAAGAAAACATCCAAAATGGTTTGAAAATCTTAAAGTGACACAAAAAGTTAGTGATGATGGTGGTAGTGGTGGTGTTGATGATGGTGATGATGGTGGTTGTGGTTGTGGTGATGGTGATGATGGTGGTGATGATGGTGATGGTGATGGTGATGATGGTGATAATGGTGGTGATGGTGGTGGTGGTGGTGGTGGTAATGGTGATGGTGATGGAGGTGATGATGATGGTGATGGTGGTGGTGGTGATGATTGTGATGGTAGTAGTGGTGGTAATGGTAGTGATGATGATGGTGGTGATGGTGATGATGGTGGTGATGATGGCTATGGTGATGGTAATGGTGGTGGTGGTGGCGGTGGTGGTGTTGATGATGGTGGTGGTGATGATGATGGTGGTGGTGGTGGTGATGGTGATGATGGTGGTGATGATGGTGATAATGATAGTGATGATGATGGTGGTGGTGATGATGATTGTGATGGTGGTGATGATGACGGTGATGGTGGTGATGATGGTGGTGGTGGTGGTGGTAGTGTTGATGATGGTGATGATGGTGGTGGTGGTGGTGGTAGTGTTGATGATGGTGATGATGGTGGTGGTGGTGGTAGTGATGATGGGGCAATTATAAGTATCAAGAGATATATTGTATAAAAGTGATTTTTAAAGCCAAAAAGCAGCATTGTGCAGTGGAAAGAACACTGGATTTGGGGCCTAGGGTTGGACCCCATCTCTACCAATCACTACCTTTGCAAAGTCACTTAACGATTTGGGGCCTTGTCTGTAAAATGAAGGCATTGGCCCACATGACCATATGGTACCTTGTAGCACTATACCTATGATTCGAAGCCCTATCCTTGAGGACAGGGACTGTTTCTTTTCCTTTCTTTCCCTTTCTTTTTTTGGGGTTTTGTATTAGCACTTAGCAGAGTCCCTGACATGAAATAAACACTCCCCAGATGCTTGCTGAATTGAATATAAATGGGAGCTATTGTGATTATCACTATGATAGTTTTAAAGTACCTCCAAACAGCCCATCTCTGTGTTCAGTTGCTTTGGCTTGCCTATTTCCCAGACAGAACAGCACTTGATCACAGCATCCAAAAAGAAGTAATAGGAGAGAATGTGAAGGAAAGACTGAAATACATGTTTCAGAAACTGCCAAGGATATGACAAACTCACAAAAGCCAGGCTCTCTAAACTTTGGCTGTCCTGTTTCTTTACTTAACCGTGTGAAATCTGACACTGTATTTCCTGGCTTTTCTGAATCTGAAATTGTCTCTCAGAATGTTTAAACGACATCTTAAAAATATCCATTTGGATCCAAGATGACTGTGAATTGCCTGAGTTTTACATTTTAGATCTAATAAATCTTTCTACATCCAGCTACTGTGCACTTGGTTTTTAACGACAAGAGGAACAGTAATATGATTGTCCTTGACATTTTTCCTATAGATTCAGGTAACGAGGAGCAGCAACTTGTGAGCCTAATTGGGCTCTGCTCCGGACACCAACTTTAATGGGGATCTCCAGACAAGCTGTCAGTTTCGGGGGAAAAAAGAAAAATAGACAAAAGTGAAGGTATTAACAACCAGATTTTCTTAGAGAAATTTCACCCATGCCAACAAGATCTACAATAAGGAAACCCAAAGCGATTGGAATATTCCTTAGCCGATGAAGAGAAATTTCATTCAGTCTAGCTTTAACTACCAAGTAAACTGCACCAAAGAAAGAGAAAAAGAGAATGAGGAAGAGAGAGAAGAAGGAAGGAAGAAAGGAAATGAAAGAAGGAAAGAAAAAAGGAAGACAAAAGAAAAGAAAGGAAAGGAAGGAGGGAGGAAGGAAGGAAGGAAGGAAGGAAGGAAGGAAGGAAGGAAGGAAGGAAGGGAGGAAGGAAAAGAAAGGAAGGAAAAAGGAAAAGGAAGGAAGAAAGGAAGGACTGGAATGAAGAAGAAAGGAAAGAAGGAAGAGAAAGGAAAAGAAATGAAGGAGGAAGGAAGGAAGGAAGGAAGGAAGGAAGGAAGGAAGGAAGGAAGGAAGGAAGGAAGGAAGGGCATCATGTGTTCACACACTCATTCTGATTTCTCTTGGATATTTATATTATAGAAAGAAGGCAAGAAGATCTGGGATCAAATGCTGCCTTTAGCTGACTAGCTATACGACCATAGATAAGTCCCATAATGTCAGTCAAATCTCTAATATTTATCCGCTTTGTTATAATCAGATCACAATCTCCAAACAATGTGAACTTCCTTTGTACTGCCATAAATTTGATTTAAGACTCAACAACTCCACAGTGGTATTTCTGATTCTGCCAGTGACACGTTGTCTTCTCTGGTCTCAGTGGGTTGGGGGAGGGGTTGGTGGGGAGGGTTCTCTTGGAAAGGCAACAGCGCATGACTCACACGATTTAGAAGAGACCACGGTCACTGACCACTCTTCTCATAGCTTTCTCACCTTTTTCTTTTCCTCCCCCAAAATCAGAATGTGGTTTGGTTTGGCCTGGTTTCCCTTTGTCCATTTCTCCCATTTTCTAGTGGCTTTTGTTCAGTCCTCAACTTGTCTGCTAGGCAGCATTTGCCCAAGCATCTCTCTGGTTTGTTCTCTCTGCTCTAATTCGAGCTTTTGACCATTTGTGTTTCTGTCATAGAATCACCAGTGACCCCCAAAGATGGGCGCTGGGGCTTTGGGGTTCTGTGCCTAAAACCACAGGAAATCCACAATGCTGCCCAAACATTTTCCTAGTACATCTTGCACAACTTTGCAATGGAATTTGGTTCATCTTCTAGCTTATTTCTCAACCCTCTAACAGTCAGTTTCTAATAAGTTCCCCCAAGGACTGATGCAACACTTGGATGTTCAATATCACTTCAAATTGAGGGGAAAAAATGAAGACTTGTTTTATTCCTTACTAGAGCCATGTTGTTTTGCTTTGATTTCCCCCTCCAAACCAGTTTTCTTCTTAGCATTTACACCAGTATTCACTTTAAGGAGATGCAAGGAAGCATGGCAGCGTGAATAGAGGGCTGTTTTGCCAATGAGGTTTGTCATTGATTCCTATGGGCTAGGTGACCCTAGGCTGGTCATTTAACCTCCTGGTTAACTCCAGGAGGAGTTAAATAAGTAATGGGGAAGGTACTGCCCTTTGACAGAGAGGCTTCTTCCCTAAGAGTTCTGTACACTGAGAACCTCTCAGGTCTGATTTGAAAAGGCACAAAGCAAGGGGAAACTGGGTCATTTCATTTCCCAGATATCATGGTAGGAAGAGTCCTCAGAGGTCAGATGGTTCTATTAGAAGACTCCTCATACAAAATTGGGGACCAGAAGTCACCTGGCTTCACCTTGAACATCTGTAGTAAGAGGGAAGTCCATTCCTTAAGCAGTCCATCCTAACTTTGGGCAGCCCTGCTTGTTGGGAAGGTCTTCCTTTCACACAGCCTAAATCAGCCTCTCTGCAACTTCCCTCTATCCACTGCTCCAACTTCTTCCTTCTGGAACTAAATAGAATAAGTCAAATTCTTCAACCACATAGGGCCCTTCAAGGCCTTGTGGCCAAATAACATGTCCTGCTTTCAACCTTCTCTTTTCCAGTCTAATCCACCCCAGCTCATTCAACAGATCTTTGGATGGCGTGACCTTCATTCCTTTCACCAACCCAGCTCCCATCTTCTAGACCCATGAATTTCTCATCAACCTTTCCTAAAATATGGCACCCAGAAACAAATTTGGTGTTCTAGATACGGTTCAATTAGGACAAAGGATATAGAGGAATTGTCACCAAATCAAATGCCACTATCAATGAGTACATGAAGTCTCCAGTTTGGACATCCCCCATGGACAATCTTCATGATCAGCTGCCCTCAGGTTTATAGGAGGCCTTTCCCCATCCCAACTTGTCAGATGCTGATTTGTTATGCATATAAGTCATTTGCTGATGGTGTTATTATGCCTCTCTAAAATTCCTTCCAGCATGAAACCTGTGACTCTACGACCCATTTTGTGTGTACACACTTTTACCCCATGTGGGTTTCTTTGTGGGGGGAGGTGGGATTTTCCCATAAAGGGGAGAATCACTGTTCTTTCTTGAGGCGGGATTTGGATAATCCTTTAAAACAGGGGTTCTCAAACTTTTTGTGTTACGAATCCCTTTGATAGTCTGGTAATGCCTATGAATCACTTCTCTGGATTTTTTTAATGACTTTAAATGTATGAAATAAAACACATGAGATTTGAAAAGAAACCAATTATACTGAAATGCATTTATAATTGGTATATTTTCATGAAGATGAAGTAAGGAGAGCCATGAAAATAACATAAACTATGATTAAACTAATGTTAGTAGAAAGAATGACCACCAAACAACGAGAAGTGAATGTTGCAAAATTATAAAGAACAAAAATGTTTCCAAAGAAGATAAATGAGAAGACTCCCCACACATGTGCACAAGTGCGTACACACATACACACACATACACACACATGCACACACATACACATGCACACACGCACGCACATGCACACACTTACACATGTGTGCATGCACACACATGCACAGATCACACAAGCGCACACACATACACACACTCACACACATATACACACACACACACTCTTTGGCAGAGGTAAGAGGACCACAGGTACATCACAGTGCAGGTATTTTTAGACTTTTTCAATGTATTGAAAGTGTTTGCTGATTTTTTTTGTCTCTTATTCTTTAAAAAAGTTTATTTGTTTTATGGGATGGCTTTCTGAGAGGGATATGAGGAAGGCTATTGGGAAAAATTCCGGGGATATTAAAATATCAATAAAATTTATTTTAAAAACAAAATTTTCAAAATAACTAATTTGTCCTTCAACGAAGTTCATGAACCCCATTAAATCTATCCATGGTTCCTTTGGGAAATCAGGTTAAGAACCCCTGCTTTAAAGTGTCTGTATCCACAAGAATGCAGCACTCAGATTAACCATCCTATACAGTGTGTGTGTGTGTGTGTGTGTGTGTGTGTGTGTGTGTGATGTGCATGAGTGTGTTGTCCAATGCCTGCAGGTCAAGGAGAAGGGGAAGGCAGCAGTTCTCCCCACGGGCAAAGCATTGAACTAGGAACTCTGACTGTCTCTTCTGATCCTGGCTCTGCCTTGACTTGCAAAATGATTCTGAATGAAGGACTTAATAATGCCTCAGAGCTGATATTTCCTCCTTTGCCAACGTAAGGGAGAGATGAAATCTTAGGGTTGCTGGGGAAACAAAACAACCTGGAAAACGGATCTTAATGTCCTGATGCCCATATATGGCAACCATGGCTGTGCAGCAGGGAGAGCTCATGCAATTGGCAGGGGCAGGTGCAGGTGTGGATTTTATCATTATGGTGACCTCCCAGCGTGGAAATCCCCCTCATGGTGCAGATCAGCCACTCATCTGTAATGTTTAGTCTCAGAGGGTTGTCTGGGTACACTTAGAAGTCAGAGACTTGTCCACAGTCACACAGCTAGAATGTATCAAGAACAAGATTTGAACCCAGTCTTCCCAACCCTGATACCAGTTCTGTAGTGGCTGGGCCACGATGCCACTCTCTCACAGGAAAAGTAACAATGCTATGTGATATTGCATTTCTCGGCCTGCCCCAGGAGCAAGAATAAAAGGGGTCCTTCCACAAAGCATCAGGAAGATTATAATTAAGTTAGAAACTCCCTAACATCTAGCAGATAACAACTGATTACTCGCCCCTGCCAGCAAGAGAAGCTCCCAAGCTCTCTCTGCCACCCCTTGGTCCTGATAGTAGAATAACTCTAAGGAGCGAGGGTTCTGAATGGCCAGTTTTGGGAAAACACAAAGTAATTATCCTTGCCCCTGGAAGGGCTGGGGCCAGGCTTGCCTTCCTCCACTGCTTCAAATTCTCAAAATAAAGATCTGGTCAGTCAGATTAAAATACTGTACAGGGCACTGGTCCATCCCATAGACCAGCAGGGTGAGCTTAGCCATGACAAGGGGCTACAGAAAAGCATTCTCAGGTTGGGGAGGGAGGACAGCTTCCAAATAGGATGAGACGTGAGAATGCTGACACTGGAGACATTTTCCACAAGCCCATTCCAGTGAGCCAGCACACACAGTGCTTGGACAGGACATATGCCTGCCCGGGATTGACATGTGGGTTTCAGTCTGCCTAAAACGAGGAGGTCATAAAGGTCATCCATGTGGTCTCCTCTTCTTCCCAGGGCTGTCTTTACTATCTAGCTTGTCTTTAACTACTTTGTGTATATTTGTGTTTATTCCCTTTCCATCTAGGGCACACACATATGCATACACGCACATGTATATATACACATATGTGTCTTCTGGACTTTTACTGTGGTTTACATATTTATGCATGTATATTTTGTGGACTCATATGTGAGTTAAGATGGCTCATTTCTTACCCAACATGGCAATTCCTATACAGGAGGATATTTGCTTTCATGCTTTATCTCCAGTTTCTTGCTTTCTGATCCCTCTCTTTCAAATAGAGAAACTATTCTCTTTCTAAATTTAAAATTGATGCTTCTTTTCCTCTTTAATTAGTTAGTCAGACTTAACGAAAATGTTTATTTTTTAATGCGAGCTTCTTGCAGGTAGAGATTATTCCATTCTTTTTCCTTCTGTGTCCACACATCCCCAGCACTCTGTGCCATGCCTGACACTTAATAAGCTCTTATCTATTGATTGTTTCTCTGTCTCCTGGACATTAGCCCAGACTGTGCCCGAGACCAGGGTGGATGCTGTGTGTCTTCCGTGGGACACATGGCAAGGGCAGACAGGGGCTATGGGGCTCCCCAGTGGAAAGGAGTCCACTGGTGGACTGAGAGTTTCGGCTCATTTGAGGACAGTTGGAAATGGGGAGGTAAATGACCTCATTTTTTTCAGGGCCCAGCAGTAAAATAGCAAGTGTGGGTGTCTTGCTGAAAGACTAGTCTTTTCTCGCTAGGGTCGGGCTCACTGTGAGGCCATTTATATGAAAGAGTCCATTTGTGATCTAAGGAAAGGTGCCTGTTTAAAAAATAACCTCCCCGCAAGCATGACAGCAGGATCACAGGAGGGGGAATCTCTGAGCTCCTCTAATCCAACGCCTCATTCAAAGGCCCAGAGAAGTGACTTAGCCCATGGTCACAAAGGTAGAATTGGAACCCAGAGCTTCTGAGTCCCCCATGAGGTTGAATCTTATAAACAGAATTGCAGGTCGTTCCTCCGGCTATAGTGCTGTACAAAGGGACCCAGGGTTGTAATTCAGAGAAAGAACTTTGATTCAAATTCTAGCCCTGGTTCCAATCCCAACCTTCTCTTTTGCTACCAATAAGGCCACATGTATTTCACTGGAAGGTTGCAAAGATTTCTTCCAACTCTTAATGAATGATCCCCACAATGCATTTTTTCAATATGCCTACCCGGCAGGAAGGGTGGTATCATCTAGGCAGTATGGCCTTTGGGCAAGGAGTCTAGCACTGCTCCAAACTCCAAACTCTCTCAGCTCAGTTTGTGGGTGGCAGCAGACTAAACATTCTCTGTTCTTTCTTGCTAACAATAACTTAGCTCTGGTTAGTGAAAGCCACAGTCAGTTCCGGAAGGGCTGAAACAGCAATCCTCAGGAGATGAGGCTCATGACTAGAGCTCCGTGTCAGCAGCAGCTGCCAGGCTGAGATCAGGTGAGCGTGTCACTGTGACCCATATTTTAAGCAAAGATGGCACATGCAGCAGTAAAGCAATCTATCCACAGGTCTATAGGCTACCAAGAGACTGGAGCTCCATTGCACAGAGAAAAACAAGTCCCAGCCTTTCCCTGGGTTTTCCTCCAAGAACATTGAGGGTCTGCCATGCTCAAGTAAACTAGAAGATAAAACCAGTGGGTTTATGCTCCCATCCTGCCCAAGTTGCCAGTGGTAGGTTATCTCCTCATTAAATGGCTGATCATAGTCAATCAGAGGAAGGAATGTAAGTCAAGCTTTTTTTTCCCTTTTTTTTCTCAACCATCAAACACTAAATACGAGCTTCTGGACTACTTGCTGTGACCTGATCTTGGCATTCCGTCTCCTGTCTCCACCCTTCACTCAGGCTGTCTCCATGCACACCTCTACCTCTCAGCAATAAGAGCTAATGTTTACACAGCTTTAACTTTGGTGAAGCCCTCTATATTTATGTTTCTTATCACACTTGGTCCCCAAAACAGCCCTGTGGGAGAGAGACTGTTGTAATCCCTCTTTTACAGATGAGAAAGGTGAGGCTGAGAGAGATTATGTGGATTTCCAGGTGTCACCTAGTAAGTGTGTAAATGTGGAAGTGACTGAGGAGAGATTCAAGCTCAGGTCTTCCTTCCCAACTTCAAGCCTAGGGGAGTATTTTCTGAAGACCCTACTTGTTAGCACTCATTTCTTACTCCAATTATATGTGTGTATATGTGTATACATGTGTATATACATATATATGCATGTATATACATATATGTATGTGTATACATGCATGTGTACGCATATATACATGTGTGTGTGTGCATACATACATACATATTCATACATGTCTTTCCTCTAATAGAGTATAAACTCTTTGATGGCAGGGACTGGTTCATTTCTGTTTTCACTTAGTGATCCCAGCACCTAACATAATGCCTGGCTGGAGAAGATGCTTAAGAAATGCTGATTGGATTGAATGAGGCTGGCTTCAGTAATTCAGTACTTCAAAAAAAAAATCAGTGATTTCATGAGTCTGGGTGTTTTTTCCATGTCTTATGACCATTTTCGAAGGGGCTGTGGCAGAAAGATACATTCGGTGGTAGCCAACTTGCTGCTGAGCCTCTAGAGACTCGGCAAGAGCAGTCCTCAGATGGCAAACATATGTCCATCACCTGGCTGATGGCTGTCCCAAGCCTGGTATGTTAGCACAGCCAGAGCCCCAGCTTCTAACCAACCTCAGGAACTCATCTCCACATCGGTATGTGAGGTGCTGAAAGAGGATTTGCAGGGGAACTATATGTATTGCACTGGAAATAGTTTCCTCCTTTTAGGAGGGTTTTCCTTATCCACAAAGGAAATTTCAAGCCACCAGTCCAAGGAGATATGTAAGCAACAGTATTGCTTCTTGGAGCAAGTGCGGTGTGGCGGAGATCCATGCTACAGAGAGCTTGGAGCTAGGTCTTAGACTATGGAATGTAAGGCCCTAGGGTTTGTGTGGGGAGGCTCCCTTTGGGAGAAAGGGGGCCAGAGACCTCCCCTAGACACCATGAAGCAACCACTGAGAGGGAATGCTGGGGAAGGGAAAAGGTAGGGCTGGTCCTAGTGCTCCCCTGTGGTGCAGGAGGAACTCAGGATACCATTTTCGTTTCTTCTTTCTTTTTAATTATTAAGCATTTATTTATTTTCCTCCAAAGAAACTCTGATAAGAATAATAATAGCTAATATATAGATCTTATCAGATAATAATAATTAATAATAATAGCTAACATGTAGAGCTTATTATGTCCTGGGCACCATGATAAGTACATTATCACCACCACCACCACCATCATCACCACCACCACCATCACCATCATCACCATCACCATCACCATCATCACCATCACCATCATCATCATCATCACTACCATTATCACCACCATCATCACCATCATCATCATCATCATCACCACCATTATCACCACCATCACCACCACCATCACCATCATCATCATCATCACCATCATCACCATCATCATCATCATCACCATTATCACCACCATCATCACCATCATCATCATCACCACCACCATCACCATCATCACCATCATCATCACCATCACCATCATCACCATCATCATCACCATCATCATCATCATCATCATCACCATTATCACCACCATCATCACCATCATCATCATCATCATCACCATCACCACCATTATCACCACCATCATCACCATCATCACCATCATCATCATCATCATCACCACCACCATCACCACCGTCATCATCATCATCATCATCATCATCATCATCATCACCACTATCATCACCACCATCACCACCATCGCTAACATTCATACAACACTATGTGCCAGGAACTTTACAAATATTCTCTCACTTGACCCCCACAATAATCCCAGGAGGTAGTGCTGTTATTATCTCCATTTTACAGATGAGGAAACTGAGGTAAACATCCACTAGGTGACTTGCCCAGGGTCACACAAATGGTGTGTGGGTCTGAAGCAGAATTCGAACTCAGGACTTCCCGACTACTGATGCAGTGCTCTATCAACCTGGCTGTCTACAGATCCCCTGTTTCAGATAAGCACAGTCAAGCAAGTAAATACCCGGAATGCTTTTCTTTATCTGAACATTAGTTCATCTTTCTGTCATGAGGAAGGCATTGTTCTTCTTTTCCAATCCTCTTGAATATGGTGGATCATTTAGTTGGTCAAAGTTCTTAAGTCTTTCAAAATTATTCATCTTGATAATATTATATGAATGTTCTTATATAAATTGTTCATCTCATTCTGCTCATTTCACTCTGTCCCACACAAGTCTTCTTGGGTTTCAGTGAAATTGTCCTTTATATCATTTATTTTTATATAACATAATGTATTCAATCATTTCCCAATTGATGGGCACTCCCTCAATTTCCAGACTTTATTTTACCACCCTAAAATAGCTACTATAAATACTTCTTCACATATGGGACCTTTCCTCCTTTTTTTCCTTTTATCTCTTTGGGATATAGGCTTGGCAATGGGTTTGCTGAGTCATAGGTCATGTATCATTTAGTAACATCTTGTGCATTATTCCAAATTAATTTCTAGAATATTTGAACCAATTCACAGCTCCACCAACAACGCATCAGTGTGTCCATTTGTTCACAGCCTTCAAAAATGTATTATTTTCAGAAAAGGATTGGGTATAGGGGAAGGTGTAACAGTAGCCATATCCCCAATCTTCATGACAAAAGAATAACACGTAACAAGTGTAGTGGTCCCGACAATGGGCCCAGAAGTGAGGTTCCATAATGACAACACTATCGGTGGTAGTAGCACGGGGATGGGAAAGAGTATAGATGCAGAAAACCCTGTTGTGTGACTGGAGGAGAACCTCAGAGTACAGAGGAATTTCTGGAGGAATGGGATATCAGGCACCTGTTACAAAGCCCTGATTGCCTCATCCTATTTTCTTTTTCCCAGATTAGTATGGGAATAATATCACATTCTGCATAATTTTATAATCATTGGTAAATATAAGGTACCTTCAATTGAGAGGAAAAGTATCACCTCTATGTTGTTATACATATTTTAATATGGAAGGCCATGTTTCAAGCAATTATTCTCACACTCATTAAATACATGAGAGTTGTCAAGGAAGAGGGAGACCTTCATCTATTAGGGCATTTCTGTTTTATTTTCACCCATGCTAGAATAGCCTGGACCATCTTTGGAAGAAGCAGTATCGTGGACTACAAGGAGAGATGATCAATAGATGTCATTGGTTAAGAAGTGTGTCATAGAGATTAAAGGAAGAAGGTAGTGGCAATGGGTGGCTCCCTTCTGAGGAGGAAGGAAGCAGCAATTCTGACCTGGCATAGACCACAGAAACATTCACATCAGTGATATGAGAAAGATACACCTGAGAGTTGCAGATTTGACAATAATTGCCTGAAAAAATGTGTAATATGACTGGGACAACAGAAAATTAAAATGATCAATTTACACAATAAACCTTGCAACTTTCACATCTTAAAAAAAACCAACTTTTTAAATATGCAAAATGACTCTTTGCTGCAACCATTTGCAGTACACAATTGGGTGTCGTGTTTGCAACACTTTGGTTGCAAATTTTTAATCATTCATAATGAAATCAGACATCACATTGGATATTAAGCATACCTTTGAAGAACAGTCCATTTCTCCAAGATCCTGAAAGGTTTCTGAAGGGGTTTAAATAGGTAATTTCCCAAGCTATCGAAACATATTTTTGTTTCGTTTTTTAACTTTTCGTGATGTGTAGCATGGTGCAGTGTCTTATTCTATTCTATCTCCTTCTGAAAATTTCATTAATTCTGAAATGATTCTGCTTCTTAGGATATCAGTGTGATTATCAGAAGTTATTGTCCTTGAGAGAACAAGAACTCTAGGCCCAATGAAAGTTTAAAAATGGAATGAATGGTTTACAGCATAATAAGTATGCCCAGATCAACCAGGCCCAATTGGATTTCTTCTAACAGCAACTGAGGTATAGGATTGAAAGGAAAAAAATGAGTTCCATCAGGAGAAATCATCTTCTTCCAATATTTAATACTCCAGTCTTTATATTATCATGCCTCTGACAAGTGTTTTCTCTTCACAGCAATGATTAACAGCATTTTAGAACAACTTTTAAATGCTGGTTTTCTTGTTCTTCCAATTTCACTAATTCTGTTCTTCACTGTAGAAAAATTAGTAACAACCCCTCCATCTACCAAGTCTCTCTGGGGGTTTTTGCTCGTTTTCTAGCAGGCATTCTTTTTTGCTGTTTTTTTTTTGAGGGGGAAGGCAATGAGATTGGGGTTAAGTGATTTGCCCACCGTCACACAGCTAGTAAGTGTATCAAGTGTCTGAGGCCAGATTTGAACTCAGGTCCTCCTGACTCCAGGGCTGGTGCTCTACTCACTGCACCACCTAGCTGCCCCTCTTTTGCTCATTTTCTAAAGATTAATTATGTTTCCCATCAATACTTTGCCAATTGTTAGCACTTTTTTTAGCCATACTTTGCTTTTCAGTGCAGCTAATTCAGTTTCATTGTTGGTTGAATGATTCTTGAAACATTTCACTTCCCCATACCAACAGCCACAATAACGTCACTCATAGTCATTGAAGTATGCTCTTTAAAAGATATAACCTTTCTACTTTAAAAAAAATTGGTGTGGTTTAGTCATTTCAATCATGTCTGACTCTTTGTGACCCATTTGGGGTTTTCTTGGCAAAGATACTGGAGTGGTTTCCCATTTCCTTCTCCAGCTCATTTTACAGATGAAGACACTGAGACAAGCAGGGTAAAATGACTTGCTCAGGGTCACACAGAAAATAAGTGTCTGAGGTCAGACTTGAACTTAGGAAGATGCATCTTCCTGACTCCAGGCCTGGCACTCTATCCACTGTGTCACCTAGCTCCCTATGCCTGGAAGCAATGTCTCTTCTTAAACATCACAGAATTAAGAACAGAACAAAACAAAACAAAACAAAAAGAGTAATGAAATAGGCATTTAGCATGAAATCTATCACTCAACCATCAGAAAACTAACTAAAGGTGAAGAAACCGGCTCAATCTGGTTTCATCTGGTCAAGGGCACATGTCCTGAGTCAGCCAAATGTCAGTAGAAGTGCCAGTGCAAACACACACACACACACACACACACACACACACACACACACACACACACACACACGCACTCACGCACTCACACACACACACACACACACACACACACACCCCTGACCGTTACTCTCGGACACTGAAAATATATTAAAATTATTCCTTATCCAAGTAATCCACACGTTGAAGCTCATCTAATAATCCATGAAGGGACAGAGTAGCTCACTAGAAGGAATATGAAGTCCCGAGCAAAACAAACTTAAGATAATAGTAACAACCAGCATTTACATAACATTTTAAAGTTTTCAAAGTACTTAAAGATGTTCTCATTTGATTCTCACAACCATCCTGGGGGGCCTGTGCTATTAAAATCCCCATTTTACACATAAAGGAACTGAGGCAGAGAGAGGTTAAGCGACTTGTCCGGGGACACAGAGCCGGTACAGTGTCTCTGGCTCAGTTTTCACTCCGGTCTCCCTGTCTCTCTGTTCATTGCTCCACCCGTTCTACCACCTACTGTCCTCTGTGACCTTGGGTACACAGTTCACATTTTCATCACTTTTATCAATTGAAGGGAGAGATTCAGCAGAGAAGGCAAATCTGAGAAGTGAAGAACTGTCTCTATGGATGGTGTTTGGCAACGGAATTTGTTGTTCTGACCCGTGGCTTAAAATAGTAATGCTGGGTTCTTGGCAAAGGATGGAGTGCAATATCGTTAAAAAATTATTGGCCTGGCACCTCACAAATTTAAGGAAAGAAGGCTTTAAGCTAAGGGTGGCAAAATGACCCCAAAGGTCAGACAGACCATAAAAAGTAAAGAACAATGAAAGAAGAATGAAAGGACAGAGGAATAGAAGACCTTCATGGGAAGTGATGTCTAAGAAGACAAGCAGCGATATAGATGTGCAGGATGTGTCCAATTAAGGGAATGAACTCGATGGAGAAGTGGAAGAAGGGAGATACACATGGCAAGGTGAGGTGGATCTCAGGCCTGGTACTTGAATGTGGATGAGCACGTCTTATTCAAAAGAGACAGAAGACATAAAATGAGTTAGAGGAGTCTTGTGTATTAAGAACATATGCTTGGGGTGGGGGGGAGGGGAAAACAAACAAAGTAAAGAGTGCACAGCGGAGAACAAAAGAAAACTTACAAGGCCGCAAAGAAAAGATGTACAGCTCTGAACACAATGTATAATATTTATCATATAGGCTTTCTTGATGTGGAAATTTATTGCTGGATGTTTTGAATCCCCTCTTATGTCCTGCTGTGCACATGACAGTTTTTTTCCTTTTCTTATTTTGTATTTAAGTTTATATTTCTTTTTTCTTTTCTTATTGCGTATTTAAGTTTAAATTAAAAAAAACGGGTGCAGCTAGGAAGCACAGCGAGTAGAGCACCGGCCCTGGAGTCAGGAGGACCTGAGTTCAAATCCGACCTCAGACATTTGACACGCTTACTAGCTGTGTGACCTTGGGTAAGTTACTTAACCCCAATTGCCCTGCCTTCCCCCCTACAAAAAATAAATAAAAATTTTTTAAAAATTTAAAAAAACTAAAAAAAGAACATATACTCATGTGAGGAAATTCATCTCACCACAGGGAGAAACCTGGTTGACACTTGGATGAGAACACATAGAATTGAAAGCAGAAGTGACAACATTCTAGAAGCCATTGATGAGAAATTAGATGAAGAGTTTAGGAGATGATTCACAGACTTGGCATGGAAGTATATCATAGTGATAAAGAACTTTAATGATTTGGATGCCTGCTGATCAACCAATCAATGAATGAAACCATCAACAGCCATTTATTAAGCACTCAGTAGGTGATGGGCACTTGGGACAATAAGTGCTGAGGAAAATCTGCCAGAAGCAACTGATAACTTCATGATTTTCCTTAATATTAATTTCATGCCTCAAAAAGTGGGTGAAGCATTTAGAGAAACACTATTCTGGATCTTATTCTGGCCACCCAAGAGGAAGCTGGTATTGAAGAAGTCAAGGGACACTTGGGGACAATTAAGCCTGTCATAAAACTTGTGAGAGAAATGAGACTGCTCTGGCACCATCTTCTGTAGGAAGCCTTTCCCAATACCCCCAACTGCTTCTGCCCTCTCTCCCAAAATGCCTTGCATTTAACAACTTTGAAATTTTGTTGGTATTTATTTACTTTACATTTATGCTGCAAACATTTTTATATATACTTGCAGGGTCCCCCATTAGAATATGTTTCTAGAGAGTAAGAATTGCTATATTTTCATACTTGTGTCCCCATTACCTAGCAGAGCTCCTCACACACACTAGGTACTTAATAAATATTTGTTAATTGATAGCCTGACAGGTACTAGATTTGGCTAGAGAAGTTTTAAAAGGATTCAGATAAAGGATGGGTATAATGCAGTAGTTTAACATCATACAGGGGCAGAAGGCCAAGAGGAGAAATATGACACTTTCAAAAATGAAATTTTAAAGACTAGGCAAAAATCATCTTATGAGAATGAAAGAGGAGTTCCCTAAAGAGACTGAAGTGGATGCTCTGATTTTTCCAAAGAAATTAATGGAAGATGGAAGAAGAGCAAGTAAAGAACACAAGCAAAGCCCAATACGTAACAATCGGTTGGATCACTTAGGAAATTTGAGGATAATGTCGGCCGAAAGCTCTGACCAACTGATGATTTTCCCTGATGATAAACTCATAATGTAATGCCCACAATGGGTAGGAAGTGCTTGCTTCTGAGCATTGAGCCCTGAGCATGTTCTATAGCTGTCTCTTGTGCCTGGAATGGTCTTTCTCCTCATTTCCACCTCTTCACCCCCTCACATTTTTTTCAAGTCTCAGGCAAAGTCCTGTCTTCTTTAAGAGATTTTTCATTTATATCTTTCTCCCGAGATTATCTCCAATTTATCATGTATTTGTTCAGTGTACTGAAAATACTAGGGCAGCTAAGTGGCACAGAAAGATAGAGCTCCAAGACTAGAGTCATGAAGACATATCTTCCTGAGTTCAAATCTGGTCCCAGACACTTACTAGCTGTGTAACCCTAGGCAAGTCACTTAACCTTATTTGCCTCAGTTTCCTCATCTGTAAATGGAGCTGGAGAAAGAAATGGCAAACTACTCCAATGTCTTTGCCAAGAAAACCCCAAATGGGGTCAGGAGTTGGACACAACCAAAAAGTGGCTTAAGAACAACAACTGCAAGTCCAAGGTGAGTCAATGATAGAGCACGACAATCAAAAAAAAAAAGTAAATGCTATCAATCTTAGTCTGTATAGAGACCTGGTATCTAGAATGATGAACGTAAGAGTTCTGAATTCTGTCCTGGTCAAACAACATATGGAATACTGAGTTCAGTCCTGGTCAACACACTTCAGAAAGACAAACTGCATATCATGTTTGGAAGAAGAGAAACAAGATAATGAGACTTGAAAACATGCTACTCAAAATGCGTTCAGCCTTTGGAAGGGAGGATTTAGAGAAGACATGATTACTGTCTTCAAACATTAGAAAATCTGTCATGTAGAAAGGATGTTAGAATCACAGAGTTTGAGGCTGGAAAGGGACCTTAGTGACCATCTGGTTTAACCCATCTCCAAGAGGTATTCCCACCACCACCTAGCTGACAAGTATTTGTCTGGCCTTGACTAAAGACCTCCAAAGAGGGAGAATCCTCCTCTACCCTTTGAGGAACATCTAATAATCCATGAAGGGACAGAGATCTGGTGTTGTGAAGATAAAATGAGAATAGTCGTAAAGTATTCTGCAACCCTAAACACCATAGAGGTACTTGTCATCATCGTCATCATCATCGTCATCGCATTTCTGACAAACATTGGCTGTGTGCCCCCTGACCTAACATCTCACTGCTCTGCTGCTCTCTCAAAGGATCACAGGTCAAAAAATCAGCCTAGAAGTTGCAAATTGGTAGAAGCTGAACATTAGCAGGAGTTCAGGATCTCAAATGTCCATTTTATTTGCTCTCAGCCCCTAAATTTGTCTCACATTTAGTCTCTCTACACCTACAACAATCCTTCAAATTCATGAACACAGCCATCCTGTCTCCTGTTCCACGGAGTCCCAGTCTACCCAAATCCCCTTAAAATAGCAATGCCTGACTATGGATTGGCAAAGACATAGTTTGTTATCCAAACCGTTCTCAATTTGCTATGCCTATGCACAAATGAGCCTGGGCTGGATTTTTAAAAGGTGCCTTTGTGATACCTTGGATGGGTGTGGACCTGTAGCCTCGAGGCCACATGGGGCCTTCTAGGTCTTTGGATGTGGCCTTTTGACTGAGTCCAAGTCTTACAGAACAAATCCTTTTATTAAGGGGATTTGTTCTATGAAGTTTGGATTCAGTCAAAGGGCCACACTTGAGAACCTAGAGGGCCACATGTGTCCTCGGAGCCACAGGTTCCTCATCCCTGACTTGGTAAATGTAGATCTCTTAAGTCAACACATCATAGCTTAAATTATTACTTTGCTTCCCCAGAAATCACACTGTTCAAGAACATACAGTTTGTTTTTTTTTTCTTAGTGAGATTTTATCATTGAGTCCCCTTTGTAAGATAGATCACAGAGATGCTATGAAAGCCTAGAATCTGGAAGAAGGTCTGGATACATTTTATTAGGCTGGTTTTTAAACCTTATTTTATTTTACTCTGTGTGGCCTTAGTCAAGCTGCCTGATCTCTGGGCCTCAGTTTCCTCACCTATAAAATAAGGCTGTTGGACAAGATGGCCTCTGAAGAATCTTTCTGCTCTGTGTCTATGAGCCTATGAGTTGTGTTCATTTATTTAAGGGAATGGGAAGAAAAGGATTACAACAGTATCCCCATACTACACCGTGCTCCTTGTTATAGCAGCACATCCAATACTGGACCTATAGTACTGGGAGTTTTGGATGTCTCTGAAGCTCCAAGAATTAGACCATCAGCCTCCACAGCATCCCAATCCCTTTCATCTGCAAAGCCAGATCTGGACAGCTCACAAAAGGCTGGCTTCCTTGGGAGCCACCCAGGACCTCTGTCTCCCTGCCAGAAACACAGTAGCAGCAAGCTGTCTTGGGATATACTTTGGCCCCCAGCCAGAAACTGGGGGTGGAAAAAAGCAACATCTTCATGTTGATTTCCAATTTTTAGAGAAGACCACATTCAAGCTGAGTAAAAATATATGGGAATGTGGCCTTTTTTCAAATTCTATTGGACACCAGGAAGATTAAACTGCAGATGGAAGAGAATCATGGACTATGAGCAAGAAGACTCAGCAGAGGCCCAAGGTCATCTGACTTCACTTGAATGAGACCAAGATCAGTCAAACCTTAGACTTACTCCCTAATTTTAAAGGGAGCAGAAGAAAAATGGTAGGCTTCCTTCTTGCTTTTTTTTCTTCAAGGGAAAGGCACTCCATGCTGATTTTAATTAAAATGAGAGGCTTAGTTCATATATTATTGAGGTTGCACCATTAACATATGATATATCCTACCCAGAGGTAGACAGCGATGTCAGATTGAAGCAAAGACAGATTAAGAGATTGCATTGATCATCACTGGTGCCCCATGGAAGCCTGACCCAAATGTTACTGTTGGCAAACCAGGGCTATGCCACAAATGAGGGTCTCTGACCTCAGCAACAAAATGTTTAAAATTTTTTTTTGAGGTATGGGAGTGGAGGGGCAAGGTGGTCACTGCATTTGTACCTGGCCTGCATGTGATAGGGTAAGTGAAAAACAAACAAGGAAGAAATGGCATGGAAGGCACATTTGCAAAGCTGTCTGTGATTTGGAGGAGAGCTTGAGAACAGAAATAAGGATCTTTGTGCTTGATTTGCTCATTCAATCACTGACTCATGTTCTGTGCTTGTGAGCTCTGTCCTAGAGATACTGGAAGAGGTACTAATAAGAAAAACAATACCTAGCACTTATGTAGCATTTTAAGGGTTTTAAAAGCACTTTATAAATATGATCTCATTTGATCCTCAAAACAGCCTTGGTCTGTAGATGCTGTGATTATCCCCATTTTAAAAATGAGGAGGCTGGAGAGAGAAAAGAGTTTGAGTGACTTACCAGGCTCACGCAGCTGGTAAATGGCAGGATTGGACTAAGGTTGCCCTGACTTGATCCACTGCCATACTGAACTGCCTCACATACAGTTGAGATAACACACAGTCCTCCTCATGGGGTTTATCATCTCTTAGGTGAATAAGATACTACTAGAGATAACTGTGAAATAATATGATAATGTCCAAAAACTGTTTTGAAAATATTGAAGCACTCTATTAACACATCAGTTATCATTATCCATTTACTGACATGATAAAATACCTTTTTTTCGAATGTGGAAATTTCACTTGCTTAGTACTGGGGACTCCTAGCATGGAAATATATTTACTTGAGGTTGCCTATGTGATTGATTAGCTAGGTGGCCCAGTTCAGGAAGACCGGAGCTCAGATACTCGCTAGCTGTGTAACCTTTAATAAGTCATTTGACCTTTGCCTGCTTCAGTATGCTCAAGTATAAAATGGAGATAATATCCCCTGCCTCACCGCATTGTTGTGAAGATTAAATGAGATGATATTTATAAAGTGCTTAGCGCAGTGCCTGGGCACGTGCTTGGTACTGAATAAATGCCTATTTCTTCTCCCCTTCTCTACTTAGATTTAGGACTGGAAGAGACCTCAGAGACCTAACCTTACTGCTTTGCAAATGAGGAAACGAAGGTTAAGCGGCTCACCCAATAGCACATAGATAGTGAGCATCAGAGACGGGGTTTGAACTCAGGTCTTCCAAGCCCAGAGTCAGTGTTCATTCCACTGTAGTATGCAGATATATCTGAGTCTCAAAGTGCAGCCTACAGTCAGAGAAGTGCCCTGGGCGCTGAGAGGTCCCCAGTTCCCACATGTCAGGACTCAAATGTACATCTTGTTGATTCCACAGCCAGTACTAGTCCCGTCATGGAGATGATCCCTCAAGGTCTCAGAGAGGTAAGTTAAGCTCCTTGCTTTAGGTGACCACCCTTCCTTGCTTGTTAATGGTTCATACTTTCATGTCCAGTCATCTGAGTCCATAGCCTTTATCACTGATTGCCTTCTTGAAATCCATCTCCCACGATCATCTAAAGTCTCAACTACTATTCTTCATCCACCCGGTGGCTCCTTTCTGCGCTCTCTGCCCTTCCACTATTTGTGGTAAGGGTTTTTTTTTTTCTCCCTGACCTTCCATGGAGTGCACAGATCCCACTACAACCCAAAGCCCGTCCCTCCCCACTCATCACCCCTCATTTTCCCTCCCCACCAAGATGCAGGTGGTCAGTTAGAGAACTGAAAACACGTTGTTGAACATGCTGTTCCCAAGGAATACGTTTCTGTTTCAGTCTCAGGCCTTGGACTTGGAAGGCTCAGTCTGTAACAACAACTCTCAATGAAGCATTTGTAGAAGCAGAAAAAAAAATCTTCCCTTGATTTTTTGGCTGAAATTTTGTTCTCCAGAAAGCACACAGGAAGGACAGACAAATCGGCTCGCCGGGATTTGGCACAGACTCGCAGCTGCTTGGGCAAGCAGCCGTGACATCCTTTTCCCCCCTGACCTTCAGTAATCCCTTGCCTCACGCTTCTAGAGCCCAGTTAAAGGACCCCATTGATAATGCTGGATTGTGCAGATGTTTCCAGCTGTTAAGAGGAGACCGAACCAAACTTATGGGAGGACATGGAGGAGGCTCCCCCAGGATGGGCAGACGTTCTTACAGACTGTTACCTTGAATGACCTCAGTTTCATCGAGGGCAAAATGAAGGACATTGGACAGTTGTTCTTCCTCTTGTTCATCTTTCATTTCCAAAGAGGACCCATGACATCACGGGGGGCAGTGTTGAATTGGATTTAAGTGAGGCAGAACTGCATGAAGATGTCAACCCCACTCACTCTTCCAGAGGCATCACAGTCCAGTGCCAAGACAAAAGTCAAGACAACTGATCATGGCCTAGGATGCAGTAGATGACCTTGGCATCCTTGATGCCTGAGCAAGCTGTAAGCCTCCACAGTACTTGCTTCAGCTGCCTTCATGGCCATTGGAACAAATTGTTCTAATCTGCCCATACTTCCAGGGGAGTTCTTCACATGCTCGTGGTAGACAACCCCCAAATTCACCCTGATGGCTACTCTCAAGCCTGTTTCCTAAGGCAGTTTTTGCTGGGGTGTGGCCACAGCCCATGCTACAGCTTCTTGGAGCCACAGGTGAGAGTTCGGTGGCAGGGTGGACACCAAAGGTGAATGAGAAGCCCTGAAAAAGGCTCAGCAGGCCCTCACACTAGAGGTGCTAGTCCTCCTTGAATGGCTGATATACCAGCATTTTATTTTAATTATACATATGAGGTAATGCAAAAAAAATTCCATATTGTCTGGGTAGCAAAATAAAATGCTAACAAAATAAAACAATAAAAATCAAGTATTTTTAAATGTATGTTTCAATTTATATTCAGATCTAATCAGTCATCTCTCATCATGTGTCCTTTGGAATTGGCTTGGATTATTGCCTTGATCAAAGTAGCCAAGCCATGCATAGTCAATCTTTGTTATCATATTGCTGTTACTGTATACCATACACTACGTTCTCCTAGTTCTGCTCACTTCACGTTGCATGTTTATATTAGTATCCCCAGGTTTTTCTGAAACCATCCTGCTCATCATTTCTTACAGCATTTATTTTCATACATACACATACACACACATAAACATACACTATATATATACACACATTATATATACATATATGAATATGTGTGTGTATGTATACATGTATGTGTGTATATGTATGTATGTGTATATATATAGTATTCCATCACAATCATATACCACAACTTGTTTAGCTATTCCCTAATGGATAGGTATCCTCTCAATTTCCAGTTCTTTGCCACCACAAAAATAGCTAGTAAAATATTTTCATACGAATAGCTCCTTTTCCCTTTTCTTTTACATCTTTAAGATACAGACCTAGCAGTGGTGTTGCTGGATCAAAAAGCATGCACACTTTCACTGCCCTTTGGCCATCATTGCAGAATGGATGGATTAGTTCACAACGCAACCAACAGTGTACTAGTATCCCAATTTTTCCACATCCCCTCCAACATTTGTCATTTTCCTTTTCTGTCATGTTATCCAATCTGATAGGTGTGACGTAATACCTCAGGGTTTTTTAAATTCTCATTTCTCTAATGAGTAGTGATTTAGAAGACTTTTTTCATATGACTATTAATAGTTTTGATTTATGCTTTTGAAAACTGCCTGTTCATATCCCTTGATCATTTATCAACTGGGAAATGACTCTTATACATTTGTCTCAATTCTCTGTATATTTGACAAATGAAGCCTTTATCAGAGAAACTTGCTGTAAAAATTTTTATCCCTAGTATCCTGTTTTCCTTCTAATTTTGTTTGTATTAGTTGTGTTTGTACAAAAGCGTCTTAATTTCACACAACTGAATTTATCCATTTTACTTCTTGCGATCCTGTCTCTTATTTGGTCACAAACTCTTCCCCTAATTTATTTATGCTACCATACTTTATGTCTAAATCATGTATCCATTTTGACCTTGTTATACAGTGTGAAATGTTGGCCTATGCCTAGTTTCTGCGTAACTGCTTTCTCATTTTCCCAGAAATTTTTGTCAAATATTGAGTTCTTACCCAAAAAGCTTGGATCTTTGGGTTTATCAAACACTATATTACTTTGGTCTTTTACTACTGTGTATTGTGTATCAAATCCATTTCACTGATCCACTAGTGTATCTCTTTAGTACATATTGTTTGATGATTTCTGATTTGTAATATAGTTTGAACTCTGGAACTATGAGGCTGACTTCCTTAACATTCTTTTCCATTGATTCCCTCGACATTTTTGACTTTTTGTTTTTCCAGATGAACCTTGTTACTATTTTTTCTAGCTCTATAAAATAATTCTTTGATAGTTCTACTGAGATGGCACTGAACAAGTAAATAAACAGGTAGAATTACCATTTTTATTATATTGGCTCAGCTCACTTATGATCAATTATTTTCCTCCAATTGTTTAGATCTGTCTTTGTGTGAAAAGTATTTTGTAATTGTGTTCATATGATCCCTGGGTTGTCTTGGCAGGTTAGACTCTCAAGTATTTTATGTTGTCAACAGTTATTTTAAACAGAATTTCTCTTTCTCTTTCTGCTGGGTTTTGTTTGTAGTATATAGCAATGTTGATGATTACATAAGTCTATTTTATATCCTGCATCTTTGCTAAAGTTGTTGTTTCAATGTTTTAATTGATTCTCTGGGGTTCTCTAAGTATACCATCCTATCATCTGCAAAGAATGAGTTTTGTTTCCTCATTGCTTACTTTTATTCCTCCAATTTCTTTTTCTTGTCTTATTGCTATAGCTAGTCTTTCTAGTACTGTGTTGAATAATAGTGGTGATAATGGACATCCTTGCTTCACTCCCCTTATTGGGAAGGGTTCAAGTTTATACTTGTCACAGACAATGCATGTTCTTTGTTTTAGAAAGATAGTACTTATTCTTAGAAAAGCTCTGTTGATTCCTTTGCTTTCTAGTGTTTTTAATAGGACAGGGTGCTGTATTTTTTCAAAGGCTTTTTCTTCATCTATTGATATAATCATATGATTTTTAGTATTGTTATAAATATAGTCAATTATGTTGCTAGTATTTCTTAGCATTTCCAATATTCCCTGCATTCCTGGTATAAATCCTACTTGTAATAGTGTATGATCTTTGTGATATATTGCTGTAATCTCCTTGCTAGTATTTTATTTAAAAATTTTGTATCAATATTAATTTTTAAAAATTGGTCTATAGTTTTCTTTCTGTTTTTGCTCTCCCTGATTTAGGTATCAAAACCATATTTTTATCATAAAAGGAATTTAGTAAGACTCCTCCTTACCTGTTTATTTTTCAAATAGTTCATACAGTACTGGGATTGATTATTCCTCAAATGTTTGGTATGATTCACTAGTAAATTTATTGGTCCTGGGAACTTTTTCTTAGGTAAATCATTGAAGGCTCATTCAATTTCTTTTTCTAAGATAGAATTATTTATGTATTCTATTTCCATCTTGGAAGTTGATATTTTTGTAAATATTCATCCCTTTCACTTAGATTTTCAGTTTTACTGGCATAAAACTGGGCAAAATAATTCCTAATGAGTGTTTTATTTCATCTTCATTCACCCTTTTAATTTGTTTTTTTTCCTTTCTTAAATCAAATTAAGCAATGATTTATCTATTTTATTATTTTCCCCTAAAACAAGTACCTAGTTTTATTTATTAATTCATTCCTTAGCTTTAAATTGTATTAATTTCTCCTCTGATTTTCAGGATTTCTATTTTAGTGTTTAATTGGGATTTTTAATTTGTCCTTTTTCTAGTTTTACTCTTTAGTTGAACGACTTTTCTCACTTTTATTGATGTATGTATTTAGAGATATAAATTTTCCCTGAAGTACTGCTTTGGCTGTATCCCACAAATTTTGTCTCATTATTGTCATTCTCTTTAATGAAATTGATTATTTCTATAATTTCTTCTTTGACCCACTCATTCTTTAGGATTATATCATTTAGTTTCTCATCTGTTTCCATGACCCTCTATTAAATATAAGTTTTATTGCATTATGGCATAAAATTAGTACATTTAATATTCTGCTTTTCTGTATTTGTATTTGGTTGTGAGGTTTTATGGTCTCATATATGGTTAATTTTTATAAAGGTGCCATGTACAGCTGAGAAAAAGGTATACTCCTTTCTATTCTCATTCAGTTTTCTCCAGAGGTCTATCATCTAGTTTGTTTTTTTTTCCCTAAGATTCTATTTATCTACTTGACTTCTTTCTTTATTTTATGGCTAGATTTATGTAGCTTTGAGAAGGGAAAGTTGATATCACCCCTCCCCAGCATGGTTTAATGTCTATTTATTCCTGTTACTTGTTTAACTTTTTCCTTAAGAATTCAGATGCTATGCCATTTAGTGAATATATGTTTAGTATTGATAGTACTTCATTGTCTATGGTGCCTTTTATCAAGATGTACTTTCCTTGCTTATCCCTTTTAATTAGGTCTATTTTTGCCTTTGATTTGTCCAAGATCATGATTGCTACCCCTGCCTTTTTTACTTCAGCTGAAGCATGATAGACTCTGCTCCACCTTCTTATTTTAACTCTGTGTGTGTCTCTCAGTTTCAAGTATGTTTCTTATAAATAACATATTGTGACATTCTGGTTTTTAATCCATTCTACTGCCCCCTTCCATTTTGTAGGTAAATTCATCCCATTTGCATTCAAAGTTATTATTATTACTAACTGTGAGTTTCCTCCATCTTATTTTCTTCTGTTTAACTTTTTATCTTTTCATCTTGCTTATCCTCTAAAGTCTGTTTTGCTTCTCACCCTTGTCTTTTCTTGTCTACTCTCCCTTTTATTGGCCCCCACTTTCTCATCCTCTTCCTTTCCTACTTCCCTTTTGATTGAAATAGATTTATCTTATGAATTGAGTATATATATTTTCCCTTTTTGAACCAATTTAGATGTGAGGTTCAAGCATTGTCTGACCACATATCCCCCACTGTCATTCTCTCCTCCTTTGTAAAAGCTCTTCTTGCGTAATTCTTTTATGTGAGACAATTTTCCTCATTCTTCCTCTCCCTTCTCACTTCTCCCAAGGTATCATTATTTCTCACTTATCTATTTTCTTACATTATCTCAACAGAATTGACTCACTTTCACATTCTCTTTCTACAGAGAGTTTTCCTAACTGTTCTAATAATGATAAAGATCTTAGAAAATGCATGTATCATCTTCCCATATTGAAAATAGTTTAACTTTATGCAGTCCTTTATAATTTCTACTTGAAGTTTACCCTTTTATGTTTCTGTTGAGCCCTGTAGTTGAAAGTCAATTTTTTTATTCAGCAATGGTCTTTTCATCAGAAATGCTCTGAAGTTCTCTATTTCATTAAATATCCATTTTCCCAGAAAGATTATACTCAGTTTTGCTTGGTAGGTTACTCTTGGCTGTAATACCAGCTCTTTTGCCTTCTGGAATGACATAGTTTAAGCCCTCTTCTCCTTTAATGTGGTAGCTGCTAAATTTTTTGTGTTCCTGACTGTTACTCCACAGTATTTAAACAATTTCTTTCTTGGTACTTGAAATATTTTCTCTTTGACTTGGGAGCTCTGGAATTTGGCTGTAATTTTTCTGGGGTTTTACATTTTGGGATGGGATGTGTAGATTCTTTCAATTTTTATTTTGCCTTTTGGTTTTAGGATATCAGGGCAGTTTTCTTGATAAGTTTTAAAAATATGATGTCTAGGCTCTTTTTTATCATGGCTTTCAGGCAATCCAATAATTATTAAAATAAATGTTCAAATCTTTTCTTCAATCTATTTTCCAGCTTAGTTGTTCTTCTGATGAGATATTTCACATTTTCTTCTATTTTCATTCTTTGGAATTCTTTTGAATGATTTGTTTCATTGTTTTTGAAGTCTCAGAGTCATTAGCTTCCATTTGCCCAATTCTAATTTTTAAGGAATTATTTTCTTTGGTGACATTTTGTGCCTCTTTCTCCATTTGGCCAATTCTGTTTTTTAAAGTGTTATTTTTTCAGTATTTTTTGTGCCTCTTTTACCAAGTTGTTCATTGTCTTTTCATAATTTTCTTCCTCTTCTTTAATTTCTTTACCTATTTTTTTCTCTACCACTCTTATTGGATTTCAAAAATAAATTTTTAGCTCTTCTAGGAATTCTTGTTGAAGTTGTGTCTAATTCACTTTTTTCCCAAAGAAAATCTCATTTGAGCTGCTGCCAAAGATCCATGGCTCTGGGATATTAGGACTTGATGGTGTTCATGCCTCCCTCATCGCCTCAAAAATTACTTTTTATTTCATTTGAATATATTTATTTTGGATAAAATGACATGTGCCCGTGTTTTCTCACCCTCCCCCTGGAATATGATGTCCTTGACTTCATTGTCTCCTCTTGAGTTTGTTTCTTGATCTTTCTTGTAACCATGGTAGATTTTTATGGTCAGTTTCATTTTTTGTTGTTTGCTCACTTTCCCATACTATTTCTTGAGTCAGAACTTTATGTTAATGTTGGGCTCTGTTCCCAGTGTGGGTGGAGGCATCAGACTCTTTTCATGTTGCTATTTTCAAAGCTAATTCTGGGGGGCATGGAAGTTTTCAGGGCTTTCCAGATAGTGTGATCTGGGGAGAGGAGTGGTCACTGCTCTCAGTCTGCACTCTGGTACTTACCCAGGAAGGGCCCCTAAGCCCTTGAGATCACAATTAATACTGCTCCTCAGGGCTTCCACTCCCTCTTGACTGAAAGTACTCCTCTCTTCCCCTGAACTATGAACCAGAAACAGGCATATACAGTGGAGTTGATAAATAGTGTCTGGTCCTATATGGGGCCCCTGTAATCTCTTTCTCACTGATTGCCAGGTCCCCTTTCCTTCTCTAGATTGAGAGCTCCCAAAGTTCTGCTGCTTCTTTTGCCACCATCTAGTCCCACCACTAGTGTTTTGCCCATATTAGCTATGGGCCAGCCTCCTCTCCCATGTCACAGGTCTATCTTTCCAACTTTGTGCATTGTCTTGGACTGGAATAATGTCTCACTGATCTTTTGCTATCTCTGCCACTCTAGAATTCAATTTGAAGTATCATTTTGAAGTTGTTTGGAGGGAATTGTTAGGAGAGCTCAGGTGAGTGCTTCCCTGCTCTGCCATCTTGGTTCTACCCTTACAAGTCATGAATAGCCCTGTTTCTCACTTTTCATCCTACTTTATTATGTAGCAATATTTTTTGCTCTAGCTAAAATCTCCCTATATCCAGCTATCCAAAATTCAACTCAAATCTCACTTTGTTCCAAAACCATTTCCCTAAAACAACAGAGAAGCAAGCTTGAGCTTTACATGCATATGCAACACATAACCCTTGGTGTAGGGTGAATACATATCTCAATAATTTATTAACACAATTTTGCTGGGGGCTCAAGGAAAGCATAATAAATGATCCAATTAGTAATATTCGTAAAGTGCTTAGCACAGTACCTAGCACAAATTTGTTGTTGTTGTTGTTTGCTAAGTTGTGCCAATCATGTCTAACTCTTCATCACCCCATTTGGGATTTTCTTGCCAGAGATACTCCAGTGGTTTTCCATTTCCTTTTCCAGCTTGTTTTGCAGATAAGGAACCTGGAAAAACAGGACTAAATGACTTGCCCAGGGTCACATAGCTAGTAAATGTCTGAGGCTGGATTTGAACTCACAAAGACGAATCTTCATGATTCCAGTCCTAACACTCTATCCACTTAGCCTCCTAGCTGCTCACCTAGCACATAGTAGGTGCTTAATAAATGCTTATTCCCTTCCCTTTAATAAAGGCCATGAGGTTATTATCTCACTACTAACAGTAGCATAACAAGAAAGATTATGGCTAGAAGAGGAACTTTCAAGACCATTGAGTCAAGACCATTGAGTCCTCATTTTCCCAAAGAGAAAACTGAGCCCAGAGATTTTAGTGAGTCATTCCGAGTTATACAGTCACTAGCAAGTGCCTGATGCAGAGTGTGAATTGAAGTCTTCTTGAATTTAAGTCCAATGCCTTGTCCACTGCCACAGTGCCTTCCAGTCCCAGGAAGATATACAGAAATAATAGGAAGGATTGAAGAATCAGGCTGGCAAGATGGGAGCAAGACTTTTTTGAAAGTCCCATTGCACACTTAACATGGTGCCTGAAACATAGTGGGTGCTTAATAAATGTTGATTAATTGATTCTTTTCAGAAAGGTAAGCCTTCATCGACTTGACTCCTAAATCTTTTGGTTAAATGGAAAATTAATCCCAATCACAGAATCTCTGAATTGGGAAGCGACATCACAGGCCCCTTCCTCCAATCCCTTTCTGATCAGTAATTCCTTCTACAACAGACCCAACAGTTGCCAATATGCCTTTTGCTTAAAACCTTCCAATGAGGAGGCACCTTCTAACTACTAAGGACTCCAATTCTACTTTCATGGAGCCCTAAGTGCTATAAAGTTTCCTTTCTATGAAACCTAAGTTGATCACTTAGCAATTTCCACTTTGAGTTCCTAGTTTGGCTCCTTAAGCCATCTCATTTGTCTCCCTCATTTTAATGTTGAGGAAATTGAGAAGTGGAGAAATTTGCCCAAGACCCCCCCCTCAGGTATTAGGTGGCAGAATGGGGACCTTGATCTTCTCCTTTTTCCAAAATAAATAATTTTAAAAATCCTTTTTCCTGTCCTCAGCTTGTTTTAACAGCTCTAGTGCATCTTGAGCTTTAAGCACTTCAGGTATTATTTGTGCAGCACAGTGTTACCCTCTGTCCTTCACTCATTCTCTTTTGCCTCCTTCAGGTTCCAACTTCTCTACATCTTTTTTTTCAAACCTAAGTTTAGTGTGTTTTCATTTCATTCTTTAAACAACTCCACATCTCCCTCATCTAGATTGCTTCTTCTTATGTCCTCAAAATTTTATTCCCAAGGACTTCTCACCCTACCATTGAAAAAGTGGAATCCTAATCTTGATGAAATAAGATGGACCATAAAATTGACTAGGACAGTTTCTAGACCTAGGACTTCCCTGTTCTGGGATGTTTTATCTGATTTCCCTGGTTGTGGTTGACCTTGCTCATCAAATGCTCTTTTAGGCACTTATCTGAGGATAAAATTTGTTAAGCATTTCACAAACTTAAAGTACTACATAAAGGCTAGCTGTTGTTGTGGTTGTGGTTGTTGTTGCTGTTTTCACGGTTGTGGCTATTTGCACATGAGATGTATCTCACATACACACTCAGCAGAATGGGAATTCCTTGACAGTTGGAATTGAGTCATGTTTTTCTTCATCTCTCCCACTACCCAGCTTTACAACTGATGATTTAATATATATTTGTGGAATTGAATAAAATTGAATTAGATTGAGAACTATCTACTCAGTCAATATCAAAGCAATAAAGAGAAACTAGGCTCAGCAAGTTTTGTGTGCATTTTATAGATCCCAGGAGGGATCCACATCCCCCTCCACACTACAGCATGAATGGTGGACAACCTGCTTCTATAAATATGGGAAATGGACTCCGTGCTACACTTGGTGAAGGGGTGGTTGCAAGAGAATTGGGAATAAAGGGATTTTGTCATTGACAGCAGATGTTTGAAACACCAGACAACTGATCAGGAGCAGAATAATTTTAAAACAAATAAGGGATCCATCCCATTACAAATCAGAGATATTTGGAATAGCTGGAGGATAGTTTAAAGAAGAATTTTAATTGAAGAGTTGGCATGGCCCTGGTTGACTTGGAAAGGAATGAGAAGGGCACATGCCATCTCTCACACTCCTTAGAGGGTGGCTTGAGCCTGAATGTGGATGGGGCTTGCTGTCTTTAAAGGGCTCAACTCATTATGTCTTTACAGATCCTTTCTCTCATCACAGAAGTTGAAATTGGAGCCTCAGAGAGGGTTTCTTCACCGTTGTCTCCAAAATTCCTTGAGTATTTATTCTGTATGTTGGCAGCCTCCTCTTACTGTCCCTGCTTTTCTGTCATTATGTGGGCATAACTCCTGTCTCTCATTCCTCAGTCCTGTCCACCTACTTTCTCTGCTTGACTCTAGGGTGTAGGAGGTAGCGTTCCAAGTTAGAAAGTTTTCAGATTTAGCTAATTCACCATTCCTAGCGAAGAATGATTTGTAGATTTCTCTTTTAGCTAAAATTCCCTGGAAATATTGAGAGGCTGTTTTAATTCTGTATGCCTAATAAACTTGACACTCATTTTCCCAAAGAAGAGCTGGTATGAGCTGCTGCCAAAGCTCCATGGCTCTGAGATATAAGGACTTGATGGCGTTTATGCCTCCCTCATCCCCTTAAAAATTACTTTTTATTTCATTTGAATATATTTATTTTGGATAAAATGATATGTACCCATGTTTTCTCCCCCTCCTCCTAGAATGTAATATCCTTGAGAACAAAGAGAATTTCATTTCTCTTTGGATCTCCGACACCTGGTACAGGTCTTGGCACATCATAGATTTTTAATAAACGGGATGTTTTCACCATGCATGGCAGAACTGGGGCCTATTGAGTTAGAAAAGCATTGACTTCAGTCAGAGGACTTCAAATCAAGCCCTGTCTCTGATGTTTACCTGTGTGACCTTGAGCATGTCCCTTCAAAGCCTCACTTGGGTCTCAGTTTCTTCATTTATAAAATGAGAAGTGTCACTGGGCTTCAGAGTTCCCTTACTTCTTTAGATCTGTGATCCTGTGATCACAGTCTGCCTCTCCCCTCCCCCCCCCACTACTCATAGGGCAGGGGGGAAGAGAAGGGGCAGAGGAAGAGAGAGGGGAGAAAGCGAAGGAGGAGGAGGAGGAGAAGAAGAAGCCAGCTATCTCAGTTTGAGTTTAAATCTATATACACTTTAGAGAAAAGCCATTTGTTCCATCAATTAATTCAACAAGCATTTATTAAACATCTACTCTCTGCCAGCTGCCATGGTCCATAAGGTCAGTCAAAAGCAAAAGTGAAAGTCCTGTCCTCAAAGAGTTTACATTCTACTACATTCTACCACACCTGCAGAGAAGTAAACTGAAAATAGATGCAAAATCATTATGAGGTTATTTTGAAGTGGGAAGAGCCCTGGCAATTGAGGAGCAAGAGGAAGAACCATGGCAGGCCTTTTTGTGAGGTGGGACAAGAGCCTCATTGACTTTAAGTGCTGATCTTCAAAACGTGGCAGTGTAATGAGACTGAGAGCTAGTATTCATGTCAGCAAGCTCTGAGTTCGAGTCTTGCCTCCGAAACATTTGGCTGTGTGACTTTGGGCAAATCATTTAACCTCTTGGTGTCCCAGGGAAGTCTCTAAGGTAAGTTATAGAGCTAATGTTGAGCTGTGTTGGTAGAGAAGCTTCCTCATTAGGGAGTCCACTACATTTATTCAGTCAGTCAATAAACATTTATTAAGCACCCACTATGTGTCTGATACTGTACTAAATGCTAGGGATACAGAGAAAGGCAAAAGACAGTCCCATCCTTTGAGGATCTCATAGACTGATATGATCATGTGACCATCAAGGAAATTACAAGTTTGCTTAAAAATAAAAATAAAGGATCTCCAAATCCCAGTTCTCTTAAGGAGGACCTCCCTTTATCTGGCTCAGCTTTAAATAACTCATTTGCCAGTAGTATGCTGTCTTTGGCATATCTGTAGGCCATTATTCCTTCGAGCTTGACCTGACATTTGGGTGGCCTTACTTCCAGGCTATGTGACCTTGGGTAAGTTGCCTGACCTTTCTGGGTCTCAATTTTCTCAACTTTAAAATGAGAGGCTTGGAATAGATGCATCTACCATGCTGTGATCCTTCCGAAGGTACCATACAGATGGAAATTGTCCACTAGGAAGAAAAAGAGATATTATAGCAGCATTTCCCCTGTTCACATGTGATTCAGCTCCAATCGTCTGGCACCCCTCTCCATGATGTGTCAGCCCAAGAGATCCTCATTCGTGCCTGAACCGTAGCAGCTGTGCTGGACCCAACACTAGGCAGATGGAGGTGAGGCAAGACACTTGATCCTCTATTGGACAGGAATGAGAGGAAGGCAGGATGCTCTGGATGTCCACAAGCTAGTCAGAGCATTTGGTTTCTTCTCCATATCTCAGCCCTTTGCTGCCAGGCACCGAGGTTGGATCAAACACTCCACCAGACCTGACAGCCCCTTAATTACAGGCTTCTGGTGACACATCAGCCCAGCTCCCTTGATCTGCCCTGTGTATGAACTGGTTTACATGAGTGCGGAGCAGCCTAGCACGGCCACTTGAGCCATGATGGTTAAGAGGACAGACAGATCTCTAGGCCAGCAGGAGCCAACTTACACAAACCAGCCACTTGGCAGTATCTGGAACTCCTGGAGGTGCCCACAGGGAACAGTTTGGGAACACTAAGAGCTGGAGGGTGACCACAAAGGATGTGGTCACTAACTGTATTTCAGCAGCATTCTGAGCTCAGGGAATCTGCCCAACTCCCAGGAGGATAAAACAGACCCAAAGTGCGGATAAAAGACTCTGGCCTGGAGAGATCACTTGGAGAGCTTCCGGGAACAGATGCTGAGGTGGGCGCTTCCAAGGTCAGGAACACGGCCATTCTGTTTTGTTTGGTACGTGTCCTGGTGGTCAGCTTCTAGCTTGCCTCTAATGAAACACAGACTGCGGGGCATAAAGGCAATGACGGATGAGCCTCACAGCTGCTCTGTCATGAAGGGCTCCCAGTTAGAGCCAAGAGGAGTGTCAGAAGCATGTCGGAGTGGAGCACGGCTTGGCTGCTTGGGCCAGAGATGCAGTCATGGCGGGAAGAGGGGGATGTGGGAACTATTTCGGCCTCACTTGATAAGGACTTGTGCTTCCTGTTTTTCCTGGAGCTCCAGAAATCCACAAGGAAATTGTTAGCCTGAGCAATGGAGAGTCAGAGGATGTTTAGCTCAAAACCGTAATCTCAAACTTCTCTTTGCAAAATAGAGAAAGAAACTGGGTCTGTGATTTCATTGGTACAAAGAAGCCCTCTTCCCATTAGTACTGGTCAGCTCCTCCTTTGAAGGTCCTGGAGGGTACCTAGAGCAGGGGTGTCAAATTGAAATAGAAGAGGAGGATCCATATGTAAGGATCCTCGAAGGAGGCTGCATTTTAAAATGCAATGTTATCTGTTTGATTGTCTTTGTATTTCTCTTGTTAAACATTTCCCAGTTACATTTTAGTCTGGTTCCTGCCACGCTCAGGAGTGTTGTGACCCACATATTGGACACTTCTGCCCTAGAACCCTGTGGAGGCATGAGAGTACTTGCCCAGTGTGTGCCAAAGCTAAAAAGGACTCAAGCTCAGGACTTACAGCTCTCCATCTGCCATGCCTCTCTGTCTCGGGCTCCCCTATCCTTCTTGTCTCTCTCCCTCTGTCTCTGTCTCTTTTCCGTCTTGTCTCTCTCTGTCTCTATATGCCTTGGTCTGTCTCTCTCTGTGTGCCTGTGTCTCTCTCTGTCTATCTCTGTCTCTCTGTCTCACTCACTAGCTGTGTTATCTTTTGTACCTCATTGAGCTTCTCGAAGATTCAGTTTCTTCAGGTACAAAATGAGGGCATAAGGCAAGATGGTTCCTTCCAACTCTGAATCTAGTGATTAAGCAACAAGCATTTATTAAACACCTACTATATACCGGGCACTGGGCATATAAAGACAAAAGTTAAAGTCTCCACTGTCAAGGAACTGGAGGAGTTGTGACAGATAGATAGATAGATGATAGATAGAGGAATAGATGATAGATAGACAGATAGATAGGTAATAGATAATAGAGGAATAAATAGACTGGCAGATATATAGGGAGGTAGATGAATGACTAGATAGATAATGGATAAATAAACATATATAGAGATGGATGGATTCTAGATAGATAGATAGTGGATGAATAGATACATAGAGGGAAAGATGGATAGATGTAGGTGGAGAGATAGATGAAGGAGAAGAGAATTAGCATTTATATAGCACTTACTATGTGCCAGGCACCATGATAAGTGTTTTACAAAGGGCATCTCATTTGCAGACACAAAATAAAAAGAAGGTAATTGGAGGGGAAGGCAAAAGCACTGGGTGGGATAGGAAAGGCATCATGCAGCAAATGGCACTTGGCCTGAATCTTGAAGGAAACCAGAGATTTGAAGAGGCAGAGGGGCAGCCAGGTCAATGCAATGGTAAAGAAATCGGAAATAGAATGTATCATGTGCTAGCGGAAAATGCCCATAGCGGGTGAGGAGGGTGGAAAAAGAGGGAGGCGCTAGACTTTAAATGCCAAACACAGACATTTCTCTTTATTTGCTCCCAGATTCTTTTCACATGGGAGAGGCTGTTATTGGTCGTACCTAGACAGGAGAATATTTGA
This sequence comes from Trichosurus vulpecula, assembly GCF_011100635.1. Classification (NCBI taxonomy): domain Eukaryota; kingdom Metazoa; phylum Chordata; class Mammalia; order Diprotodontia; family Phalangeridae; genus Trichosurus; species Trichosurus vulpecula. The sequence goes on from NC_050576.1 coordinate 428,979,333, forward strand.
GAGGACAATGTGCAGACAGCTGGATACAAGCCGACAAATGTAACAGCCTTAATTAGTTGAAGATGTCAAGGACTTGCTATTTTTTTTTAATTTTAAAAAAGGATACATTTTGTTTTGACACATCAGTCACTTCCTAATCCACAAATCCCCGTGGCACCATTCCGTAAGTAAAACAAATGCCACTGAAGAGATAACAAGGACAAATGTTCATGGTGGGTCTGCTTCTTGTTCACTGGTATATCAGTCACATTCTAGACTGCCTATGGACAGTGCGAGACTCAGGAGGCTTCTGTCTGTGGGGGACATTGCTCGGATCACATCGAGACCTGCGACGCTGAGAAGCCTCCTGCCTGAGATCTGTCTCCCAGGCAAGAATAAGTGGTGGATAAAGAAGGAGTCTTTTCAGACTGCAAAGAGATGTTGGACGACCTATAAACCTCCTCTCTGCATGCCCACGCACACACCTGTATGCATACGTGTGCGTACACACACACACACACACACACACACACACACACCTCGGACGACTCTACTGAACAGTAGAAAGAAGGTTGGATTGCTTTTGGCAAACTGCAGTTTTGTTTTGTTTTGGTTTGGTTTTTTTGAGGACCCCAAACATCTTCCTAGAACAAAGCTTCATCATTTTGATACCAACATGCTTCCAGCGTTGTTGTCTGGCTGCTAGGTAAATATGAAGCCTAGAGCCTTCCAAGAGGTGAACATTAACATCACCTGGAGGGCAACGAAAAGATGGGAGGTGGGAGAGGGAGGATGAGTAGGCTGCAATAAGTTAGTTGTTTCAGTCATGTCCGACTCTTCATGACTCCATTTAGGGTTTTCTTGCCGAAAATACTGGAGTGGTCTGCCGTGTCTTTCTCCAGCTCACTTTAACAAATGAGGAAAGTGAGGCAAACTGGACTAAGTGACTGGCGCAGGGTGACCCAGCTAATAAGAATCTGAGGTCAGATTTGAACTCAGGAAGATGAGTCTTTCCGACTCCAGGCCCAGCACTTCGTGCACCATGGTGCCATCTAGCTGCTTTTTGCAGTAACTAACAAACAGGGAATTTTGAAGAAACAGAGAAAAAGATATCATCAAAGGAATGGTCGCATGGGACTGTGGAAAGACCCTTGGATTTGGAGCCTGATAAGCTGGTTCCCATGATCCCAGGCAAGTCCCTTAATGATCATCATACCTAGCACTTATATAGTGCTTTAAGATTTAAGGAGGATTTTCCACATCATCTCATTTGAACTTCACCAACAACTTTATGGATTAACTGCTGTTATCATCCCCACTTTACAGGTGAGGAAACTGAGGCTGACAAAGGTTAAGTGACTTGCCCAGTTTCACATATCTGGTGTGTGACTGAGGCTGGGTTCAAACTTACATGTCTCTGATTCCAGGTTCAGTTGAATGTCCACTACTCCATCCAGCTTCAACTAAACGTTTCTGGGTTTTGGTTTTCTATCTGCAAAATGAGATGTTTTCTAAAGTCCCTCCTATCTTTAATTCTATAATCCATTGGTCATAATTCTTTACAACTTGACTATTGTGTAAATAAGTTTAATGCACAGGTATATGTAGATGATATATCAGATTCCACGCCATCCTCGGGCGGGGCAGGGGAGGGGAGGGAGAGGAAGAAAATCTGGAATTCAAAAACATGCAGAACTGAGTGTTGCAAACTAAAAATAAAAAATCTTAATTAAAAAAAGAATGTATGCATGAGAAAGAAAAGTGACTGGCCACATAAAGAGAGGGAAGGCTAGCCAATGGACAGCCAGTGTGCTCTATCTGTGTCTTTGTGAGGTCAAGAAAAAAAAAATGAAGTTCCCTAGCACACTGAAGGGATTCCCTGTGGTGAATTTATGGAAGGACAAGGAGAAGAGGTGCATAGGAGAAGGATGTATGGGTGGGTTGCTATCAGCATCAAGAGAGGGAGCACCTACATCAGTGAGGTCACAAGTCCATTTAAGTACAATATTATGGAAACCCACATCCACTTGAAACCAAGATAAATGATCTGAGGGCACTCATCTATTTTAGAAGCTTCATGTCTAGGTTAAGAGGTGAGATGACTTTAAATGGCATCTGACCTTTCGATTCAGAGGTAAAAGATTAATGGATTAAACACGGTTCCCTTAGAGTGTTGGTTTCTAGTTTTCGATAGAGACTAATGGTATCTATCCTTACTTTCCCTTCTTTCATAAAAAATACATTATTCATGTAGAAATTGCTCATCTAAATGTAGGAAAATTCCCTTCAACAATATTTTGATCTATTGGTAATCTTATCAATGTAAGTACTGCTTCTAAGGATGCAGACTTAGCCCATCCATTTCACGTGCCTCTGCCCATGTCTTCTCATAAATCCTCCTCAGACGCTCCTGCCAACATGCTGAGGGGCTTCCTCTAGAGCTCTTGACATGCTGTGGATACCAGCACCCAATGACATCCATCAGTGGTTCTTGCCACATCTGACCCACCTTCCAGAAAGGCCCGATAGCCATCTGTCTGGATTGAGATGGAAGTAAAATGCAAATAAATGGCATGTCTTCTTGCTGCTTTGGGAGTTTTTTAGGTCAGAAAAGGTGAATATGATTTGTTGCTAGGTAGTGAGACCCAAAACCCTGCACTACAAGAAGAAAAGAGGCTCAAGGCAGACCCTTGGGGGGAGTACCTACATTCCAGGGTCAGGAAGAGGATAACTCCTGACACAGAGGATGAGGAATGAGTAAGAGGAGATAAAATGAGAATGAGAGAGGTTTGTGTCTCTTACACCACCTAGGTAAGCTTATCTGTGTGAGGCAACATGGTGTAATGTATAAAGAGCCAGTCTCTGAGCCAGAAAGATGGGTTCAAGTTCTGACTGACTCTGACATAAGCTTGCTACATGAATCTGGACAGATCTTTTAAACCTCTCAGAGCCACAGGCAGCTCCCTCTAAGACTCTAAGCTGCAGAACAGTGGCTGATACTCATTAGCAGAGAGAGTTTCTTCCCTGAAGTTCTCCCAGTCATGGAAATCACAGGTGAGGAAAAACCAAAAGCTGTATTTGCTTTTCTTTGTATCCTTAACACTAAGTATGGTGTGTGGCACATAGTAAGAACTTAGTATGGCATCTGACACATAGTGAGCACTTAATAAATGCTGGCTGGTTTGTCTTTACAAAACCTTGACAAACTGAAGAGTGTTTCAGAGAGAAGGACCAGAATGGTGAGGCTACTTGGACATCAGACCATGTGAAAGGATTGGTTGGAGATATTTTGGTCAATTCAGTCCATCATATCAGCCTCTGGAGTTTGGTGGACCCAGATTCATCCAATGTGTTGGCCATCCCTGCCAGGTTAATGCCACCTGTAAATTTGGTAATCACCCTCCAAAAGCCAACCAGTGTTCTACCAGACTTCTGCCTTTAACCTCTTTACAATCTAAGGCTTCATCCATCTTAAGGTGTAAGTGAGTGATAACAAAGCAGAGGGATGAAGCTGTAACAGTGGAATTTCAGGGATGAGCTAGTGTGTGGAAGAAGCCTGAGGAATGTCAGAGCCTTTCTAGTGATCCTGAAATCAAAATGTGAGCCATTAGCCATCCCACTTACTGGAAAGGCAAGGTCTAAGTCGAACAGCAGGTCATCAGCATTGCCATCTGAAAACCAGTAACGACGTCTAACATTAGCAGAGCACTTTACAGATTTTAACCCACTTGATCCTCTAAAAACCCTGCCGGGGCAGCTGCCATTACCATCTCCACGTTAGGAGGATGAGGAAACCAAGAGTGCTTGAGAAGGTTAATCGGCTTACCCAAGGAGAGCTAGGGGATAGAAAGGATAGAGCGCAGAGTCACAAAGACCTGAGTTTGAATGCTGTCTCACATGGCTACTAGCTGTGTGACCCTGAGCAGTCACTTCATCTCTCTGTGCCTCAGCTTTCTCATCTAGAAAATGGGAGTTAACATCACTTATCTCATAGGGTAACGGTGAGGAGCAAATGTGATAATATATGTGAAGGGCTCTGCAAACCTTGAAGCACTGAGTGAACGTGAACTAGGAGGAGGAGGAGGAGGAGGAGAAGGATGTGGAGGAGGAGGAGGAGGAAGAGGATGTGGAGGAGAAGGAGGAGGAGGAAGAGGAGGAAGAAGAAGAGGATGTGGAGGAGGAGAAGAAGGAAAGTATTTGGGGGTAGGAGGAGGAGGAAGAGGAGTGGAGGAGAGGAGGAAGAGGATGTTGAGGAGGAGGAGAGGAAGAGGAGGAGGAAAAGAGGAGGGGGGAGAGGAGGAAGGAAGGAAAGGAGAGTGAGAGGAGGAAAGGAAGCGGATGTGAGAAGAAGAGGAAGAGGATTGAGGAGGAGGAGGAAGAGGATGGGAGGAGGAGGAGAAGAGGAGGGTGGAGGAGAATAGGAATGGTGAGGAGGAGGAGGGAAGAGGATTTGCAGGAGGAGGAGAGAGGATGGGGGAGAGGAGGAAAGATAGTGGAGGAGGAGGAGGAGGAGGATGTTGGAGAGGAGGAGGGGAGGAGGAGGAACAGCAACAATACCAACAGCAATACTAATACTCAGTGTACTGAGGCAGGAGTTTATTTCCAGGCTCCTGGTGTATTACAAACCAGCCTTGAAAATAATTACCAGAAATTCTCAGGCCATTTCACCCGCAGAAATGCCTCTTGTTGAGCCATTAGGGCTGCTCCCTTCTTTGGGATTGTGGGTATGTGGTAGATACAGGTGGCTTCTTCTCCTTCTCCTCTTTCTTCTTCTTCTTCTTCTTCTTCTTCTTCTTCTTCTTCTTCTTCTTCTTCTTCTTCTTCTTCTTCTTCTTCTTCTTCTCCCTCTTCCTCCTCCTTATTCTTCTCCCTCTTCCTCTCCCTCTCCTCCCCTCCTCTTCCTCCTCCTCCTTCTTCTCCTTCTTCTTCTTCTTCTTCTTCTTCTTCTTCTTCTTCTTCTTCTTCTTCTTCTTCTTCTTCTTCTTCTTCTTCTTCTTCTTCTTCTTCTTCTTCTTCTTCTTCTTCTCCTCTTTCTCCTCCTCTTTCTGCTCTTTCTTCTTCTTGACCAGAATGCAAATACAACCACAACAGAAGACTAGCCACTATGAAAGTGTACTCTTCTCCAGCCACCAAATCAGAAGTGTATCAAGACAGAGACCTCAATGGGGCATGTGGGCTATGCTAACTCCAGGGCATCTCCCAGTTACTCCATCAAGGGGATGGGCAGTGCCGTTCTAACCATGAGCTAAGGTTATGGTGATGGATGGGATGATGAGAAGACTTATTGTACCATTCTGCTTATGAATACTCAGGTTTCTAAACTATGGCCTGAAAGCCATTAAATGAGGTTGTGTCTCCATATAACCCCATCTGTATACTTGTTTCCTTCCTCTAGAAAGGCAGTGTAATATAGAAGAGTGAGAAGGTCTTACTTAAAAATCTGGCACTGCTACTTATACCCTTATATATGATTCATTTTAGGCAAGTTAATAAATTTTTCTGGGCCTCATTTTCCCTATTTGTAAAATTACTAGGTCCTATCTAGGGCCCATTCCAGCTCTAAACCCTAAGAAGCAATGAGTCAGAGCATTATCGCTGTACTTGGCCTGAGCAAGCATTCTGGGCCCCTCCTCTTACAGAGCAGAGAACAAGGTCTGGAAACTCACTGAGGGATGGCAGGATTAGAGGTCACACTGAGGCTCCATTAGCCTGGTACTGGTAGAGAGATAAGGGAACCACAAGGAGTCAAAAGGTATTTGTTCTGAAAAAGTAAAAACAAGAAAATAAAGCTGTTTGTCTAGAGATTTGCAACTGTTAAGGTCTTTACCTCAGGGTCTTTGAAATTATATGATGAGTCTTGGCTTGTTAACCATAGGAAAAGGTCCTTAAGAATTGCTTCCTTGACATAAATAATTCTTTCCTGATGTGCAACATTTTACATAAACCATAAAGAAATCACAAATATCCGCCACAATTACTCTTGAGAATGCATAAAAGATGTCAGACAATTCATGTTAAGTTTGTCTGGGAGGCCACTCTCTTTGGAATTGCATGAAATATAACGAAAGTACATGGCCCTAATAATCTCACCCTAAACACAACATGGAAGAGTTTTCCCACCACCCCAAACACTATCATAAACTATTTTTCCTAGGTCAGGCCACTGGGATATTGAGAGACATTTGAGGACACTGCCCCTTTTGGCAGACTCAGCCTCCAGCTCTATGTCTTCCCACCAACCCTTATGTTCCAGGTTTATATTCCCCCATAACTATTTCAGATGCCCCATTAATACAGAATTCTTGCATGTGACCATGTGATAATGTGACTTTTAGCAGATATTTGGGGGCTAAGGAGGACTAACAGTCATTATTCTTGGCTTTTCAGTTAATTATTCAGTGGAAAACATCAGGAGTTCAAAGAAAGATATATTAGAATGAGAAGTCTAGGGAGTGAAGTTACCAACCATCAACCAAAAAAGAAATATCATGAAAGCATTTATCTATGAATCTTAACACAGGAGGGTGTCAGAGTATACTTCACACATGGTTATCTCTGCATCTGATTTCAGAACGCTAATGCAATGTCTGGAGCCTCTGTACGTCTCCTGTCCTAAAACAGGACAGGAAGAACACCTTCCATGTGGTGTGGTTGTAGAACTGTGCGGTGCCAGAAGAGCATTATCACTGGAACATTACAGAATATTAGATCCTATCATATATTAATCATATCATTGCAATAGCATTAGGTGGGAGATTTGTCTGGCATTAAGAGTCAGAAGGTTATGGCAAAAACTGGAAGTTCACATCATGACCATGAGCGATGATGCTTTGGCTACTTAGAGTCTCTCATTTTATGGAACTGCTTTCTCTCTGCTTACCATACCTGACCTTTGAAAAGGGTGTGTTGGCTGACTCCCATGACCCAGGTTCCTCAGCAGCCAGTGCTCACTTCTAATTTTTCTTTGCTTTCTCTGTCACTTATTGCCACTGATCATACCTAGGAAAGACCTGGTCTCCACTTCTCATCTTGCTTCCAATTACGTCCCAACAGATAAATAGAACACTACAATCTCAGTCTGAATTCTCTTTTCTTCACTATACATCCTCAGTTTCTTTAACTGATAATGGTGTAGCATCATCTTGAAGAGCATAGCCATCCTGGCTAAGATGTGATGAACTGCATGCACAAGCATAATACTCTGGATATGTTCTGGCAAGTATAGAATGCAGTAGCTCTGGATACTGGACAGCTAGGTGGTACAGAGTGGATAGAGCTCCAGGCCTGGTCAGGGAGACCTGAGTTCAAATGCAGGCTCTGACATTTACTAGCTGTGTGACCCTGGACCCTGTTGGCCTCAGTTTCTTCACCTGTAAAATGACCTAGAGAAAGAAATGACCAACAGTTTCAGGAGCCTTGCCAAGAAAACCCCAAATGGGGTCACCAAGAGTCAGACACATCTGAAATGACTGAACAACAACTACAAGATTCTCTTAAAATCATCACATTAGCTAGATTGGTCAAATTCTCAACAGGGCTTGATTGGTGTTGGTGCCAGCTGAGATTCATCAGTCCTATATAACATCATAGAATCTTAGATTTAGAACTAGGAGAAACCTTGGAGGTTTTCTGGTCCAACTGTGTCCCTTTACAATTGATGAAAATGAGGCCAGGAAAAGATAAGTGACTTTCCCAAGGTCACACAGGTAAGTAGTAGCAGAACTGGGAATTGGAACCCAGACAAGGAAAGTATGAGAAGCAGACCCCTCCCAGTATGGGCACACATCTCCCCTTTCACTGTTGCTCCACAAACCTCTCCTCTGGCTCTTGCATATGTCCCATTCTTTGGCCTTTATCTGGTGACTGGCAAACATTGTGACTTCTCTCCTTTTGACACTTACACTTATTATGCTCCTCATTCTACATTGTCTATAGTATGCCAGAAAAGAAATTGGCTTGTATTGGATAATGTTCCAACCTGTGTGCTGTCTAGGGAAGCTAGACTTTTGTTTCTGACCTTGTAGGAGGATTCTGAAGCAAGAAGATACTCAGATTTGACAAGCCTCAATCCACCCCTCATTGCACTGACAGGGTGAGACTAAGCCAGGACACTAGATAACAGAAGATAGCTAATTCATGCTGAGGTGCAAAATATGCCTTTCTAAACAACATATTATCTTTTCAAGTAGTTAAATCCCTTTGGATCTCAATGTGTAAACAACTTTCTATTCCATCCATGCTTAATACCAGGATAGCAAGATTAAAACAGAGAACAGTAAACCATGGCTTTCTTTGTTCATCTTCCTTTTCAGTTATCAGCTATGAACTGAACTCAGTGTCATGTTAGCCCTTAGATTGGCTGAATTATTTGAAAATCTTCCCTATATGACTAGAAGAGATGTCAGCAGGAGACTTCCTGATGCTCTAAACAAGCTTGTTTACTGTTTTAAGCATATTCGATCCTGTCCAGTCATACATTTATCAATGTCATTTTACAGAATTATTGATACACCATGACAGAGTCCCTCCAGGTCATCACAGAACCTGATGGTAATGACGTTCATTGGACTGCCTGAGACAGAGATCAGAAGGTCTTACTGGAACTGCCTCCTGTAACGCTGATTAGCTTCATGTTGCAGCTCCTTGATCCAATTAGTGACGCTTGCAGAATATCCCCTTGGAATTGTTAATCATATTTCCATAGTTATCAACAACAAAACATTCATCGATGCTTACTTTTTGCAGGACATTGTGCTAAATTCTATATGAGAAATAATTATGTTTAAGATATGGCGCCTGCTCTCCATGGGCTTACATTCTAGTTGGGAAGGTAAGAAAGAAGCAAAAATACGACAAACATACAAGGCTACACAGGATAAGGAAGACCTGAATTTAAATCCTGCCTCAGGTGCTTACTACCTGCGTGACCCTGGGCAAGTCGCATGAACTCTCTGTGACTCACTTTCCCAATCTGTAGAATGGCGTAATAATAGTCCCAACCTCCCAGGATTGTTGTGAAGATAGGCACTTTACACACCTCAGTGTTATATAAACAAATGGTAGCTATTATTAGGAAAAGGTAGTGATCAATGAGGGCTAAGCTTTGAAGAGGAGTTGGGGTACCAGTGGCAAAGCCATAAGGATCAATTTTTGTACCAAGTCAATACTCAATGTGGCCGCTAGGTGGCACCATAAAGCATAGAGTGCTGGGCCAGAAGTCAGAAGACTCATCTTTCCTGAGTTCAAATCCAGCCTCAGACACTTACTAGCTGTGTGATCCTGGGCAAGTCACTTAACCTTGTTTGCTTCAGTTTCCTCATCTATAAAAACAAGCTGGAGGAGGAAATGGCAAAGCACTCCAGTATCTTTGCCAAGAAAACCCCAAATGGGGTCATGGAGAGTCAGATACCACTGTAAAATGACTGACAAGTACTTGAAACACCCCTAGGGCTAGTGGCCCCAAACATACCACATTCATTTGAAAGCATTACGGCAGGCAGAATGACCTTCAGCAAACCAAGGAAAAGTTTACTGGAATGCTGGTGGAACAGTCAGGAGGTCCTGTTTTAAATAATTCCTGGTTCTTTCTACACTGATGAAGGATGGTAGGAACTGTCAGAATCCTCTAAAATTTTAGTACCCTGAGGCAAAGCCTCAGTTATTCCTACCTGGATGTGGCTCTAAGGATTTTCAATAGGACAACATAAATCTTGAAAATCTTTCCAGCCAAGGGGAATGTTGAGCAAACCATCAATCTACGGGATATGCATTCTATGTGTGTGCATGTGTTTATGCACAAGCATATGTGTATGTTGTGATCTACATGCTGAAAATTGCTGTGATTCAAGTTTGTTTGTATCCATCAAATTAAAACAGACTGAATGATACATGTTTTTTCCCATGTTATTTATGTGATGACAAAGAATAAATGTAAATGTTATGGAACAGGATGAAAGCATCTGGTTTTTATTATGATTACATTTGCAAATATTTAATTTCATGTAACCAAAACCTTGGGGAGGAGAAAAAGTCACAAAATGATTCTGAAGAGGAAGGTAGAGTAGGAAGCTTCTATAAATACAAGGGGCAGCTCTGCCAAAGTCTGAGCGACTTTCTGCAGTTCATATTGGCAGCATCTTTTTTCTCTCCATGAAAGTTTTTTTTTCCTACACTGAGAGCCTAATATTTCAAGTTCTCATCTGTGCACAAAATGTTATTTACCAAGCATAAAAAATGAGGAAAGACATAGATTCAGAAACATTAGAGAAGAATTGCATGAACTGATGCAGAATGGGATGAGCAGAACTACTACAACTTCTGCAAAAACATTGCAGTGAAAAACAACTTTGAAAGACAAAAATTCTGATCAAAGTGGGAACCAACAATACTCCCAGAGGACCAATCAATGATGAAGCACAAGGAACATCCTGACAGATGGACTCCAGGTACAGAATGAGGCATATAGACACAGGCTTATTTTGCTTGATTACAGTTGTCTGTTATGAGGAAAGATTTTTGGTTTGTTTTTCTTTTTAATGTTAGGGGATGGAAATTAAGCAGAAGCATGAGGCTAACAATAGTGATTCAAAGAAGAAAAGAAAAAAATATTGCAATGGAGTTCAGAGAGAAACACAGAAAAGCAAGATACCTTTGAAACAAGACTGTTACATTTATTCTGTACTTTTTTTGTGTGAGGCCGTTGGGGTTAAGTGACTTACCCAGGGTCACACAGCTGGTAAGTGTTAAGTGTCTGAGGTCATATTTGAACTCTGGTCTCCTCCTCACTCCAGGGCAGGTGCTCTATCTACCGCACCACTGAGCTGCCCCTATTTTATACTTTTAAAAAAGCAAGCGATATACAATATTCTTTTGTTTTCAACTTATCTATTTTTCTGATAATTTTAAAATAACCTTTTACTTTTACTTTAGGTTCTCTTTTATCAGCCACTTATTTATAAATGCATAATCTGTTCATTAATCATCTTTTTTGCTATTTTCTTATCCTGCTGGAGGCCAGGACTCCATGCCACTGACACTTTCTGCAGTTTCATTGTCCTACCCTCCACTGTGTGGCCACAGTACCACCCTTACACACACACCTTCTAGCATCTTTTATGTGTTTTGTTCTCCCATTAAAAAAGAAACTCCTTGCAAGCAGGTAAGTAGGTATTATTTTGCTTGTTTTTTATTTATAACTCCAATGCCTGGCACATAGTAAGTGTTCAGGAAATTTTCTGTGCCTTTCTGTAATAATAATAGCTAACATCTGTATAGTGTTTATGATGTACCAGGCACAGTGCTAAGTGCATTACACTTATTATCGTATTTGGTCCTCCCAACAATCCAGGGAAGTAGGTGCTATTCTCTCTATCTCTCTGTGTGTCTCTTTCTCTCTCTGTGTCTCTCTCCTTCCCTCTCTTCTTTCTTACTTTCTTTCTTTCTTTTTCTGTCTTTCCTTCTTACTTTCCTTCTTTCCTTCTTTCTTTCCGTCTTTCTTTCTTTCTGTCGTCCATTCTTTCTTCCTTCCTGTCTTCCTTCCTTCCTTTCTTTCTTTCTTTCTTTCCCTCTTTCTTTCTTTCTTTCTTTCTTTCTTTCTTTCTTTCTTTCTCCTTTCTCTGGAAGTCTTATTTTCACAGGTCCTCCTATGATTTGGGATTCAACAGAAGCCAGTAATGACAGCTCATTTTGGAAGGACCAGAAGGATCTAATTACAACAGAAGCCCATCTACTTCACAGCATGGATCTTGGGGACAGAATTCTAGCAAGGCTGAATTAAACTCACCTTTCTCTAAGACAAACTGCTTGTTTGATTTGCATAATTTCTTCCCTCTCTCCATCATTTTTTACACAAAAATAAGGGAAGGGTTGCTAGTCTTCTGTCACCCTCTACATGTTTTATTCATTTTTGAGAACCTGACCGCTTTATAGAGCAAAAATGTGTCATCAAACAAAAGAGAGGATCAGTGGCAAAACCTTGAGTCTAAACTCAAAGTTCCTCTCTTCTTTCAGCTTTTTTTAGCTGCTGTTTAGAGCAAAAGAATTCTATGCAAGGCTGCCCCATATGTCTATTTTTGAAGGAGATTGTAAGGGAGGTTCATTACAAATAACTGGAAAGTAGCATTTACTTCATAAAATGATTTCCTTTAAATCATCATGTTGGGGGCTTAAGAATGTTTGGTCCCCCCAGAAAAGACCACACAGGACTAGAGTCTGAAATTTCCGCTGAAGTCTTCTCTGTTGCTAAGACTGTGGGATGTTGATAGTTCTATAATCCCAGCCTGGGGGAGGGGTAGAAGGAAGATTGAGGTAAGGATGGAGTGGTTAAAAGCAGCTGCTAGATGTGGAGAGAGGGATGAGTAGCAAGTAGCCAGTTGCAAGTGGCTGGTTGATTTTTAAATTTAACTTTATCTACCCTTCCCTCCTCCCCCCCCCCCAAAGTGAATCCTCTGTCACCAACATGTTGAAGATGGGACTGGATGGGCAGATTTAAAAAAAACTCAATTCAATTCAACAAATATTTGTCAAATATCTACTATGGGCAAGACAGAGGGGTTCAATGACCAAAGTGAATTGGCTTCCTTAAAGAAGTTTACAGTCTACTAAGGAAGAGGGCAACATTTGAACATACAAGTATATGAAGTGTATGTTTTAATATAGAGATATGTGTATATATTTATGTGCACATATATACATATAGACATGAGTACAGATGTGCATGTCTATGTGTATGTAGATAGTGCATATAACATGATACTTCAAGAAGGAAAGAAACTGAGAGGGATCAGGAATTCCTACAGAAGGCAATACCTGAGTTGCCCCTTGAAGGTACCCAAGGATTCCCAAAGGTAGATGTGAAAAGGCAGTGTATTTCACACCTAGGGTACCACTGTGCCTTTGCAGAGAGGTAAGAAATGGAGTTCCATGTATGCAGGGGAAAACTATCAGGCCAGTTTGAACACATGTGTAGTGTAAGACAGTGTAAGATGAAATATGATGGGAGAGGTAGATGGGAGCCAGATTGTGGAGGGCTTTATGGCGCTGCTTAAGGTCTTTTGCCCTAGAGCAGAGGTGTCAGATGCAGGACTAGAATCACTCCCTAGTGCTGTCTGAACCAGATTAAAATGTAATTGGAAAATATTAACAAATAAATAAAAATACAATAGAACATGGATAGTGCTAATATGTGATTTTCTAAATCAATATGGCACCACAAGGATCCTTGTGCATACTTTAGTGGCCCCTTTCTATTTGTCTTTGAGACCACTGCCCCAGAGAGAACCATTTAAATTTCTTGTGTAGGGGAGGAACTTGGCTAGATCAGTTTGGGTTTGTTTGTTTGTTTAGCAATTTCAATTTGACTACTAAATGAAGGCTGGATTAGAGATGGGAAAGAATAGAAACAGAAAGACCAATCAGGAGCCTATTGCAATAGTCCAGGCAAGACGTGATTACAGACTGAAATAGAGTAAAGGTTGTGTAAGTAGAGAGAAGGAAGTGGGTGCAAGAAATGTCATGGAAGTGGAATCAATATTGGCAACTGACTGAGATTGGAGGGCGTGGCAGAGTGAAGGCAAGAAAAGAGTGAAGGATGACTAAGGTTACATACCTGAGCCACTAGAAGGTAAGATGGTCACCTCAGTGTGGTGGAGAGATAGATTTCTGTGTCATAGAGGAAAAACGTGCATAAAAAAGACAGTTGATGTAGAACTTTTGTCCACATTTCCTTCCAACTCTGAGAAGCTATGAAAGAATCAAACCCTTCACTTCTACTGACATATAGAGACTCTACTTCAAAGCTCCCCTATTGAGGGAGGCAGACTCCCAAATGAAGCCTCTGCTGCCTTCTGCTGGAACCAATGAAATCTGAGGGTCCTTTGTCTTTGGTCCTCTACTGCTAACCCAGCTGACCTTAGCAGTAACACAGAAACCTCATTAACTTAGCTCCTCACTTGGGTGATCACATTCTCCTGTTTGTTTATCTTTAGACTTCCTGTTGGCTCCTCTTCCAGATCTTAACTGTAGGCGTTCCCCAGGGTTTTGTCCTAGGTATCACTTTTTCTCTGTCTCCATTCCTTCTCTTGGTGATCTCATTCATTCTCATGGCATAAATTAAAACATGTATGTTCCCCCAAATTATATCCCTAGTCCCAGCTTTTGACCTCAGCTCCAGGCTAACCTCAGCTCAACGTTTTCAAACAGATGTCATACTAATATCGGAAACTCATCATGTCCAACTATGATCTCATTTCCCCCCATAGACCTCATGATTTTCCTTTTTCTTCATGATACTCTGATTTTCCCAGACAAGACCCCAAATTTCAGTATGAAATCTTTACCTTTTCTCTCTCACTTTCTCTCCATATCTAATCAGTTATTAATTTCTATTTATTCTTCCTTTGAGATGTATCATGACTATCTCTTCTGTCTGATCCCTAATATTTCTGCCAATTTCAATCCCTTCTTATCTCTTGTCTGGATCATCATAGTAGTTTCCTAATTAGTCTCTTTTATTCCAGTTGAATGGGTTAAGAGGGAGACCTAGTACCTCCATTCAAATTCCCTACTCCAAGCTTCCCATAGTCTTTCTTCCAATCAACACTAGAGAAAGAGAAAGAAAACCCATATGCCTACATGATAAGTTCCAGAACATTATTGATGGTAAAGCCCCTAAGCAGTATGGAAGAAGAAACCCCACAACTGACTTCTACCTCTTGGAAATCTGAGCAAACGTTGAAAAGGGAAATAGAAGAGAGGTGATCTGGACAGGTCTACTCAAGGAAGGCATTCAGATCAATTGGACTGATAAAAAAGACTGACCTCAGTCTTCTTTATTTTATTTATGAGAATGTTGAGAAATGGAGTGACTCCGCTAAGGTCACATACCTAAACGCAGTTAAACCAGGAGTTACGTCTAGGTCCTTGGCTCCTTAGTTTATCAACCTTCTCAGTTCCTCCCACACTACTTCTTTAATTTTCAAGAAGCTTTTTGGACATACATTTAACAGGTTTTCATTTACCAGCTTATGAAGAAATAGGCATTTTGGCAACTAAGGTTGCAGCTTGATAGGATAGTTGTTTCCAAATATATCAAGGATTAAGGCACTTTTTAAAAAGTGAAGATATAGATAAAAATACATCTATTTTTGAGGTGCTCACATCTTGTGAAATAAAATAGGAAGAATAATTTTAGCATCATACACTAATTAATTAATGAAAGAATTCAAGGGGGTCACCTAGACCAAGAGTTCTTACCTTGTTGGTGGTCTGTGAACTTTTTTTATTATTTTAATATAACTGGTTTCTTTCATAATTATATATATATATATATATACACACATACATATATTGTTTTACGCATGGTTAAAGCATCACTTTGAGAAGAAGTCCATAGGATTTAACCAGACTAGAAAAGGGGGATCCATGACTCAGAAAAAAAATGTTTGAAATGCCCAATCTAGTCCAATTCCATTCACAAATGAGGAAAATGAGGTACGTAGGGGGTGGATATGACTCACCCAGGTGTTAGCGGCAGAGCTAGGACTAGAAACCTGAGTGTCTTGACTTTCAGTGTATTAGATTTGAGAAAAACTGTTCCCATTCTGAGGCCGAGCTACACTAGGCTACAGTCATTCCAAGACAATATCAGCTCCTCCAGAGACTTTTAAGAAAAGAATGGAGACCTTTTGTGGATGGCACAAATTCAATGACTCACATAGTCAAGGGAACAGGCTAAGATCTCTTGAGGATTTCTTAATTCTCTGAACGTCTGCGCTTGATTCAATGCATTAGTTATTGTGAGAGTTAAGAGCCAAGACTTTGTTTTCTTATTTGTGGCATAAAGTAAAACTTATACCCCGGAGTTAGGTGGGTCAGTGGAGAGAGGGCTGGGCCTTAAGTCAGGAAGTATCATCTTCCTGAGTTCAAAACTGGCCTCACTTATTAGCTGTGTGACAAATCACTTGACCTTGTTTGCTTCAGTCTCCTCATTTATAAAATAAACTGGAGAAGGAAATGGCAAGCCACTGCAGTACCTTTGTGCAGAAAACCTGAAACGGGGTCACAACAAGTCAGACGTGACTGAAATGACTGAATAACAACAAAAAACCTTATAACAATTCTCCAGATTATGTACTTAAGGGTATGGGCTTTTGTGTGCCCAATATTACTGTCCAAAGCTAGGCCAACAGAAAGTCAAACAATTAGCAATGTGCTACTTAAATGACTCAATTGAAAAGGGAAATGATTTCTTTTGGGGGAAATGACAAGTAAAGCAAAGCAAATAGATTTGGAGAGCAGGAGTTTTAAATGCATCACCAGCACATCTAGTCTAGGAATATGCAGAGAAATCCATTTTATCATTAAGACAAAAATATATTGAACTGATTTCAAACTCCATGTAAAATATCATTTGTTCACCTCTCTGAAATGGATGTATACTGCATGATCCCTACTCGTGTCCCAGTATCCGTTGGACACACACACACACACACACACACACACACACACACACCCCTTGACCTGCTGTCTCATGGACAATTATGCTCAAAATGCTGATTTATCATAATGTTACACAGTATCCTCTCATGTATATGAATTAAACTATCCCATTAAACATACTCGCAGAAACTCAGCTACATGACGGAATGAATGGGTCTGTGTCACTATCATATTAAATTCAATGCATTACCTCTGAGACAAGAAGGATGCAGGGTGGCCATTGTATCCATTGTCTCAGTTGTCACCAACATACAAACTGGAAATAATACACAAAATGACAGAGTAACAATGTCCTTCAGTGTATAGACACCCAAACAAAAAATGAACAGTCACCTCATTAAAGAAACCAATTAAAAGTAAAGACATAGTGTGCATTATACATACGTATACACACACACATATACACAGTACATACATAAACACACGTATATATATGAATGCATTTTATATAGTTTGTAAATATGTTTGTATTATATTTAAGCATTATATATGTATATGTGTACATATATGCATATATATATTACAAGGAAGTTCTGGGAATAGTACTAGAGTACTAGTAGCTGGGAAAAAATAAGGAAAGTCTTCATAATAAAAATTGTTAGCATTCATATACACCCCACATGAATATATATGTATGTATGTGTATGTATATGTATATGTGTATATGCATGTATGTATGTGTGCGGTGTATATATATTTTATATGTACATACCACACACACATGCACACACACACACACACACATAATTCATGTGGGGCAGTCAAGTTGTGCTGTGGATAAAGTGCTGGACCTGAAGTCAGGAAGACTCATCTTCCTGAGTTCAAATCTGACCTTAGATACTTACTAGCTGTGTGACCTTGTGCAAGTCACTTAACTCCATTTGCTTCAGTTTCCTTATCTGTAAAATGAGCTGGAGAAGAAAATGGCAAACCACTCCAGCATCTCTGCCAAGAAAACCTCAAACAGGGTCTCAAAAAATCAGATACAACTGAACAATAACTATACACACACAAATTATATATACATATATAATATATATACATGCATACATACACATATTTCATTTGCTCCTAATAACAGCCCTCTAAAGTAGATGTTCTTCTTATTTCTGTTTTATAGACATGGAACCAAGACTGAGAGATTAAGTGGTTTGCCCAGGATCACACAGCTAATAGTATTTAAGGGAGGATTTGGGCTCTAGTCTTCCTGACTTTAGGTCCCAAACTCTATCCAACATTCAACCTAGCTACCTCACAAAGATGAAGGTAGTTCTTGAATTTAATCTTACAGATTACAGTGGAGGGAAGGAATAAGTACATTCCAAGAAGGAAAATGACCACCACAAAGTTCCAAAGATGGGAGAGGAAGTGTTATATGCAAGGGACAGCAAAATCCCTGTCCTACCTGTCCCAAGAGAACAAAAAGGAAAGGAATTTTTTTTCTTTTTGCTCATTAATCTTTGGTTGTGACAAATAACTCACTTGGTCAATGACATTACAATTGACAGGTCTGATCGATCCTCAAGTCGGCACATGAAGCTGCTTTGCTACACCCAAAGCACAAGGTGCCTCCCCTTGAAATACAGACTATATCCATCTATTCTAAAAGTAAACAAACAAACATCTACTTATAACAGTGCATTTAATGGTGTCCTTAATGTCGAGCACCACCGAAAACCAAAGGCAAGTCCAGTTTTTTGAGATGGTGGAGGTGAATAAGAATTTGTCACCACCGACTGTCTCTTTCACATAAAAATTCATTCATTTTTTTTTCAGAACAATTTTTTAAAAAGTAAAAGCACACCCTCATGAAACCCAAGGGTCATTCCAGTTTGTCTTGGCCACACTAAGCTCCATCCTCAAGACACTTGTGCATCTAAAGAGTTAGAGCCAGAGTCCAGAAGCTGCAGCAGACACAAAGCACGGTGCGCACAGTACATTTTCTTACAAACATGAGAATGTCAACGGCGCCTGTTTCTTTTAAGAAAGAGTCACTGAACTCTCTGTTTGGTCTTCCTGGTCATAAGGCTTAAGCACATGTAAATAAATGACTAATGTCAGAGTACCAAATAGCACTGGCAGACAGCAATCCAGGGCAATGATGGGTCATGTAAGAGCCTCTGTGCTTCCTCTTAGGATACCAAGAAGGCCCTCTTTGCTTTCCCACTTTCTCTTTTGCTCTTCCATTCAAAGGATCACATGTTCTCAGAAATTGGAACATACCTCAATGACCTCTAGTACAGCCCATGCCTAAAAAAGAATTCTCTCTCCATCCTCTTTGTTAAGTGGTCATCGTTCCCTTGCTGGAGGTGGGCCCACTGCTTCTCCAAGAAGACCATTCTACTTTGTTGTAGCTCTAATTGTTAGGAATGTTGCTCCTTATAACAAGACTAATTGTGTCTCTTTGCCACTTCCACCCATTCCTCTGATGTTTTTTTTTTTCCTTTTGGACCCAAGCAGAGCAAACCTAGACCCTCTACCATATGACAGGTCTTCCAATGAACAAGTATCAGATTCCATCATTTCCTTCTCTTCTCTGAAGCTTGCTTCCTTCAGCTGATCCTCATATGGGATGATCCAAAGACCCTTTACCATGGGGAATATTCTCCAACTTACCTAGGTCTGTCTTAAAATGTATCACCCAGAACTGATATGATCTGACTCAGAGAATAGAGAAGCTCCTTCCTTCTTTCCTTCCTTCTTTCCTTCCTTTCTTCCTTCCTTCACATCTATAATTTCACTGCTGTAAAGAACTCCCTATGAAAAAACCTCCTTTACTACTTCAGATAGGAAACTCTTTTGAAACAAGTCATGTTGGGTTCCTGAGAGGCTAGGTGACTTATTTGGAATTTGGACTGAGGCCTTCTCTCCCTCTCCCTCTCCCTGTCTGTCTCCCATTCCCTCTCCCTTTCTCTCTCCCCAAAGCCTGCTTCCTCTCTACAGCCAGGCCATCACTTCCCTATACTCCTTGAAAATATGCTTCTCTTTTTAAGGTTTGATAATTTTTTCCCGATTACCTGTAAATACAATTTTTAATACTCATTTTTAAAAATTTTTTGAGTTCCAAATTCTCTCTTTCTTATTCTCCTCCTTGCTCATTGAGAATGCAAGCAATTTGATATAGGTTATACATGAGCAATCATACAAAACATATTTCCGTAATTTTTTGCTATGAAAGAAGACACAGACAAAGATGAATAAAATAAAGTGAAAAATAGTATGCTTCAATCTGCATTCAGACTCCATAATTCCTTCTCTGGATGTGGATAGCATTTTTCCTCATGATTCCTTTGGAATTGTCTTGGATCATTATATTGCTGAGAAGAGCTAAGGCTATCAAAGTTAGTCATCACACAATGCACCTGTTACCATGTACAATGTTCTCCTGGCTCTGCTCACTTCACTCAGCATCAGTTCATTTAAGTCTCTCCAGGTTTTTCTGAAGTCATCCCACTTGTCATTTCTTAAAACACAATAGTATGATCTTACAATCACATACCACAACTTGTTGACCACCTAATTGATAGGCATCCCCACAAAAAGGATATGCCTCTCTTAACATAGCCTAAGAGGATCCTCTTTCTTGGCTGCCATCTGAGGCAGTGAGTTGGCACTACAATGCACAGAATACTGGGCCTGGAGTCAGGGAGACCTGAGCACAAATTCTGCCTCAGATACTAGCTGTGAGGGAGAAGGGAGTGGGAAGAGGGAGAGAGAGAGAGGGAGAGAGAGAGAGAGAGAGAGGGGGTGGGGGAGGAAGAAAGATAGAGACAAACAGACAGACAGAGACAGAGACAAACACAGAGAGAGAGTGAGAGTGAGAGAGAGAGACAGAGAGAAGAGCTCCTCCCAAAACTTCCATTTAAGGGGCATTCAGGCTAGCCAGTTGCTCTTCATTTCCTACCTGGCCGAACTCCTTTGAAAGATTTCTCCATCTTGCTAGACATTGGTTACCTTCCCTTCCCTCCCCTCCCCTCCCCAACCCACACTCATCTGTTTTCTTTTGTTTGTCATTTTCCCCCATTATATTGCAAGCTCTTTGAGAACAGAGACTGTTTTTGTCTTTTTTGTTTTTGCCTCCCCAGTGACCAGCATAGTGCCTGCCACATAGTGGGTACTTAATAATGTTTGTTAACTGTTCATTGACTGACTGACCTAATGAACAACACGAATCTTGCTAAGGTAATTAGAGGAATATACTGCTAGGTAAAGGAAGTCTTATCTTTTTTTGTGTGTGACCCTGGGCAAGAAATATTTATTAACTGAATAAAATGTAATAAAATCTGGTGTTATACAGTCTACATATCTTATGAATATATGTGACTTACATATCTCCTACATTTACCGTACATTTTGTAGTCCTCAAATTTCTCCCTAATGAATTTCCATTTGACAATAATTTGATTCAAGTAATGGCTCTGCTTGTAGCAAGAATAAGCTGTTCAACTAAAAAATTAATAATACTGATTTCCAGATTTCTAATTGAAAAATAGTTACCTGATTGTAGGTATAGAATATGCCCTTGAAGGCACTGTTTAGGTCTTAAAGACTGAATGCTACTTGTTTCACATGCTGGCAATGTAATAGCATTCATTGAGCATGCTGAACTAGACTGGCAGTAGCCTTCACCCCAGACCAATATCCCCATAAACAGAATCCTTCACAGGATACAGCAAGTGGGGGCATTTGCACCAGGATCCATCTTGTGGAGAGCATCTTGCACCTAGGAATTACCAGCCGCCATCTTGGCTCCGCCCCCAAGGAAGTCTTATCTAATGAAGGTAATGAACATTAAATAGTCTAGGCAATAACGTAAGCCTAAATTACCCTTCTTTTAGAGACTCAGTCTGAAACCCAATGTCTCCTACCCCATTAAAAAAGTCATTGTTAGCTGTGATTGCAGTGGAACATTTTTTAAAGTTGTTTACTATTTTAACCAACTCCTGGAACTAAAAGAATCAAATTAGCAGGAGGCCTAAATATTCTCGGGTACTTAAAAGGTATGGGATTTTTTTAGAATTAAACTTCATTAACCAACATAATGAATGTAACTAAATCAAATTAAATCTCTTTCAAAAGTGGAAGTGTCTAGTAATTAGAGCTATTTCTAGAATAGCAGAGGTCCTCATAAGATGGATAATGGATATTTCATTTCAATTTCAGTCTACTCAAGTCAGATCTAATCTAACCCTTTCATTTTACAGATAAAGAAAGTGAGGTCTAGTAAGTTGAAGTGACACAGCCAACATCACACAGTCAACGGCACAACTAGAATTGAACCAAGTTTTCTGACGTGTTACACAATACTCTTTCCCTTAGAAAAGGAAAAGAGAAAATTCCCAGAATTATGGAATTTCAGAGTTAGAAAGACTCTTGATGGTTTGTTAGGCTAATCTGTACCTATATAGGAATCCGTTCTACCTATCCAGCAAGTGGTCATCTAGCTTTCACTTTGTAAAACCACTAGGGAACCCACAGCCTACTTGCTAGAGTAGGACATTCCACATTTGGACAGCTCAAATTGTTGAGCAATGTTTCCTTATATAGAGTTTAAATGTGATTCCCTGTGACTTCTCCCCATTGTTTCTCACTCTGCTCTCTGAAGCCAAGATAAACAAATCTAATCTCTTTCCCAAAAGATAGCCCTTTAAATCATTGCTTTCCCTCCACTTGGTTTTCCCAGTTTATCAGTGATCTTCCTAACATGTGTCACTCAGAAGAGAATATAATTCTTCATACAGAGTATGGCCAGGGCTTACAACTCTTATGGCCTCACAACTCTTGGCTTATGGATATTATACTTCTCTTGATGCTGCATAAAATCCCAATAGCTTTAGGGTAGTCATAGCACACTATCAACCCATATTGAGCTTGGAATCCACTAAAATCCTAAACTAGATTTTGTATTCCATTATAACCAATACCACCCCCCACATCCTCCAAAGTTTTGTGTTCCATCACCAATAAACCACCCAGTATTGGACCAAAACTTAAATGGCTTCCTAGGACTTCTTGAGGTAGATACTACCTACCACCCGTGTCTTATTTTTGAAGTCTTATTTTTGAAGACTCTCACACTATATGAAATTTACCATTCCTACCATAACCAAGTTTGCAGTGCTTGTTACTAGAACTCTATCTAAGTCATGGCACTGTCCACTGAGAATATAACATGTGTTAAAAAGAAGAGGCATCACATGTATTTTTTCTTCTTCTAACTTTTTTTTTCCTTTTTTTCAGGTCTTTAGGCTCACCAGTCTATTAGAAAATAATTTAATACTTTTTGTTGTATGTTCTAGTAACTTCAAAACATACCAGCATGCCTTAGTAAGTTACCCAAGAGCAGATAGGCTCAAGTTGAGTTGACAGGAGCCCTCCCTTTTAACCAATCAGTTCATTTATTGATAAGGTAAAACTGATGAATCATTTCTATTATTTGCTCTCATAGTGGAATGACTATGCTTTTCCCTTTTTTACTTTCCAGTTCATTGTTCGAAGTTGTATAGAAACAGGCTCAGAGAATTTCAAGTTCTAGTCCTCATTCTGGCCTCACTAAGTCAGAAAAAATCAATTGGCTTTTCTGTAGCTATAAAATCAGGAAAATATAAAGGACTTTCTGAGACAACACTCAAACACCACATGAGTGAAAAACATATTTTTATTCTGATCCTAATACACTCAAATTGGAAGACAAATTGGAAAACTGAGCAACTTCAAAATATTCAACTCACATGTGAAAGGAAACAAGCAACTTTTATTTTACTTGAGTCTGGTTCTCCCTATCTCACCTAGGCTAGAATTGCTGAGGCCATTCAAAGGACAGATCTCAATACTTAATGGCATGGACTGCTCCATTGGAACTGCTCCATTTTTTGAACCTGGACTAATTCACCCCTCCTTAGGTAATTTGGTGACCCTCCACTCCAGGAGCCTCACCAGCTAGATTTGGTGGAGCCATCCAATTGAGAGCACGAGCACACAGCAGCTCAAAACTCACAAGCTCAAGTGATACCAACCTCAGCCTCCTCCAACATAAGCTATAGCAGACATATACCACTACACCTAGCTAACAACCAACTTTGGAAAAGACTTTGACCTGAAGAAATGTTATCACTGAATATGATCATCTTGGGCCACTAAGAGTACTTCACTTCTTTCATTCCCTAATTGGGTAAAGTCATTGACTTTTGGGAGACTAACTGAACAACCGAGATACAATGGATAGCCCATGACAGATCAAGAGAAATAAAGGAAAGTGTTTAGATTTGGGTAGACCTCTAGAAAAAAATTAAAGAAGGATTTGGTGAGAATCACCTTGGATAAGAAGGCATAATTGGGTTGTGATCTTCATCACTGGAGTTTGTGCCCAAGTGGATGATAGGCTCATCTAAGTATCAAAATATGGTCAGAAGGAAGCAAGGGAAGATAATGGAGAATAAGTACAAAAGAGTAGCATCCTCCTATAATAAGAGTGTCAAGAATGTTAAATTTCAGAATGAAGGAGTGATAGAGAAAATGCTAAGAAGAAAAAGGGCATTTTTATATGTTTGAGATAAGAGCAAGATCAAAGATGATCTAATAATCCACAATAGTCAACAAATAGTTATTAATCACCTACTGTGTGCCAGGCATTGTACTCAGCAGTAGGGGTACAAATAAGAAAAATAATATATAGTTCCTGCCTTCAAGGAGCTTATAATCTAATGGGGGAAGACAACACACAAAAAGAAGCTGAAAAGTAGGAAACAGTGAAGGAAGAAAGAGAGTGTATCCAGCATGGAGGCATGATGTTCATGGGGTCAAAACCAACCAGAGCCACTGATAGAAAATTGGGAGTTACACAAAAAGCTCTGAACTTTCTATAAAGAAAGACTTTAGGAGGACTTTATTGCTCTGCCCTATAGTTCTCCAATGAGAGGAGTGAGGCAATTGAGAGAACTGAGAAGATGTTTAATATCAGAGATGAGTTAATCTCCATAATGATGAGATTTCAGGTGATAAGCTTAACCTGAGGAATGCATGATGTTTTTAGAGTTGAAACCCAGCAAAGCAGCTGATGGAAAATGAGGAGAAAAAGAGAAGATCAGACTACTGCTTTGAGCAGATGAAATAATGATTATCAGTTGTTTTTCAGTTGTTTTTCAGTCGTGTCCAGCTCTTTATGACTCCTTTTGGGGTTTTCTTGGCAAAGACCTGGGGTGATTGGTCATTTCCTCCTCCAGCTCATTTTACAGATGAGAAAACTGAGGCAAACAGGGTAAAGTGACTTGACCAGGGTCACATGGCTAGTCAGTGTTTAAGGCCAGATTTGAACTCAGGAAGACGTGTCTTCTTGACTTCAGGGCCAGCACTCTATCTGCTACACCACCTAGCTGCCTGACAATGACAATGGATATTGAAGAAAAGAGCATTTCAACACATATTTTGTTTTATTTTTCATTTCTCCTGCCTCATTGGATGTTAATTCATTTTGCCTTGCAATATTCATTCAAAGATGATATGAAAGCCAACTTCCCTTCTGTTACCAATATCTTCCCTTTTCATTTATATGCTGTAGCCAGAATGGACTTTGTTTTCTTTGAATGACTCAGCTTGCCTCGTTGAGCTTCCCTGGATGCTGGGGCTTGCTCTTCCGGGGCAGGACCAGAGCTTCCTGTGTGATGAGTCGTGGCACTGGCTGAGGGGAGGTGTGTTAACGTGGTCTACGCTGGGGGAGGGGCCAAGTCAAGAACCAATCGGCCCTGGTCGTTCAGGCGGCGCTTGATGATGTCAAAAACTCTATAAGAGGGGAGAGGACAGCTTGAAGATCCTCCTTTCCTTTTCCAGTTGGAGCCAGAGACACCTACAGCCGAAGCTGAGCTGCTGGTAGCAGAGCTGACTAGAGGCTAGTGGGTAATCTTCTTACCGTAGAGGGGAAGCATGTATACGATTTTGCCTTATACCATCTCGCTTCTCTGTGGCCTCCTGGTTACTCTTATAAGGCGCACTTATTGGGCCTGGAAGCTTTTGATGAAAATATCAAAATGGGGATGCTGGTTTGTGGGCTTGTTATTGTGGAGTGTAAATACATGCTTTAGTTCTCCTGCCTTCTGCCTAGAGAATTCCTTATATCCTGCGGTTCTGGACCTTTTAGGCACACATGAGATTCTCTTTGAAATCATAAATTCTGCCTTCCTAATATATATGCTTGTACTCAAAATTTGTACAGTTTTCTTTTTCCAGATATCTTTGGTAATTTCAATCTTTTGTCCCTTTACTCACTTTTTGACTCATTCCTATTGATGGTAGATTCTCTAAAGGCTGGATTTCAAAGCTCTCTCAGCCTCCTCCCATGATGGGTAATTCACTTTTCACCAGTCTCAACTTTGACCCCAAATAACTTTGGGGGAGACAGAACTGTATTTACCAGTTCTCTAGTTCCCTTTCATTTAGGCTTGGTGGGACAAAGACTTGGTTCCCTGTTCCTTATGTCTTTAGTTGAACACCAATGCACTACAGCAAGGATGCTTCCACCCGAGAAATAGCAGGTTTCTGCTTTCCTATACCTCAGCTCCACCTGAGGAGGGAAATGGAAGAAGTTAAGCTCTAATGCTTGTTGCCTCAGCATGGTAGAGTGAGGGAAGAGGCCACTGGGAAGGATATCTGTAAGTGACTGTACCACCAAGATAATTACTGAGTGGATCCCAGAACATAAGACAATAGATCCCATTATGTAGCCCTGTCAGAATGTGAGGTCAAGTGAAAGAAGGGGTGCTGAACGATCATGTTAGGGATTAGCCTTCTTTGCTGTTAATTCATCACCTCAATCCCATTAAGGTTCTTGGAGTCTAGATCATGGTCACACTTATAATTGCTTTACCTCTTGCATATAATTCTTACTTTGGAGAGGTTTTAGATGTCATGAGGGTTAGAGAAAATATCTAGTCTTCTGGCATGTTGCTTACATGACCCTCAATCCAATTTTCTCTTCTAAAGAGAATAGTTAGCCTGGGAAATTTGAGGCAAAAATGAGCTACCTGGAAGCTGAAAATCAGGATAAGAAAACAGTGAAATAGCAGTTAATGGTGAGAAAACTGCATTCCAGAGAAATGGACTAACAGAATTGATTATTGGAGTACTGTTTGTGAGGGCTGAAAAATCAGGTAGGACAGAAAAGCTTATGCAGGGCTGAAAAAGGATGAATGTTGTCTTGATTTTCAAAAGAAGTTTGGGAGTCCAATCTGTAAACTATAGGCAGTGAATTGTACTCAGATTCTCAGCAAAATTCTCAGATAGACTATTAAAAAGAATGGTTAATGAATATCTAAAGGAAGAGTGAGTGAATACAAAGAAAGATACTTTATCAAGACTAAGTGGTGGTTGACTATCCTCATTTCCTTTTTTGGTAGGGTTACTAGACAGGAAGATAAGAGAAATGCTATTGACATAGTATTACTGAATCTTATTAATAGACTGAAAAAAGTCTCTCATTCTGGGGATAGAATGAGGATATGTGAAATAGATTATACTACAATTAGAAAAATGATAATTGATAGAATGATCCCACAATGATATCTCAAAGAGTAGTCAATCACATCTCCATGTCAACTTGGAAGGAAGTTTCTAGTGGAGCATCTCAGAGATCTCTCCTTGGTCTCATACTGTTCAGCATTTTTGTCAATGACATAAGTATAAGCATAGACAACAAGCTTATCAAACTGACAGATGACACAAAGTGAGAAGGAATTTAAAATGAAATCTATTAAGGATAAATGTAAAACCCTATACTTGAATTTGGAAAATTATGAGTATAGAACAAGATAGCCTTGATTAAACACCAGTTTATATAAAAGACATCTTGAGTTTTGAGTGGGTTGAGAGCTCACTATGAGTCAAGAGTACATGTCAGAAAAATAAACTGTGATCACAAACTGCATTAAGAAAGGCATAATATCCAGAATAAAGGATGTAATGATGAGTCTCTGATACTGTGTGCCATTCACATTATTTCTGGGTGCCATATTTTAGGAAAGGTGTAGAAAAATTGACATGTTCAGAGTAAAGTGCCCAGGATGGTGGCATTGTTCCGTTAGGTTGTTTATCCTGAATTTTTCTTTCTCTTCACCAAAAAGCCATACTGCATTATGAGTTTATGCTACTTATGTTTAACCTGAAAGAGGGGGAAATGGTGGAACCTGATAATTACTAAAAATACACAAGAATAGGAGCAGATAGGTGTCACAGTAGATAGAGCACTGGTCCTGGAGTCAGGAGGACCTGAGTTCAAATCTGACCTCAGACACTTTCTAGCTGTGTGACCTGGGCAAGTCAAAACCCTGATTGCCTCAAAAGCATACACAAAGATTTTAACAGGTGAGTGGATTCAACCCTGTCTGAGAGATCAGAACTAAAGTCTGATCTGGGTCCTGAATGAGTTGTAATGATCTTATCAATAATCTCTATAAGATCCTTAAAGAGAGAGAAAAAAAGAAATGCTACTTTAGGTTAAAATAATAACTTTCATTTTTTGCTACAGCTGGGCTGGGTCAATCTAAACATAGGACACCAGGGGGAAAAAGCCCCAGCTACAGATTCCAGCAATCAGTTTAGAGAAGACAGTAGTCAATGGCATATCCTGCCCCTGAGCTGACACTGAGATGGTGTAGTCTGGAAGGATTAGCTCCACCCTTTTTTTCTGTAGTTAGTAGGACTAAGAAGGAGTGCCTATTAAACTCTGCCTTCCATAGAGAGATCTGCTCATTACATAAAGAGTAGAGATGATAACAATAATAACCCTAACACTTGCCTCACAGGGTCATCTTGAGGCTCAAGTATATCTGGAGAGAGACACATACATACGTACATATATATACACATATATACATGCATGTATATGTATATATATTATATATAAATTTTATGTTTAATATGTTAATATATTTTAAATTATATATATATATATATATATATTTAGCCTCATGATGACCCTGTGAAGCAAGTGTTAGGGCTGTTATTGTTATACATTATACTATTAATATAATATATATATAAATGAAATATATTATTATATTATATATGTGTATATATATGCACATACATATGTAAATGCATATACAATATACATATACGTATGTGTATGTATAAGGGTAAATTGCTTTACTCTTTGGACACCAGATTCATCAATTTGAACATTGTATATTTCAGATCATTAGGACCTATTTCAGAAATCCTCATCCCAATACAGTGTTTCTCTAGTGACTAACAAAGTTAATATATTGTACCTGAGAAGGAAGTTGACCCAGACAACATAAAAGTAATGAATATCTCGATAACCTGCCTAGTTGTATGAATTGGGTCAATGCCCTGCACAACTTTAAGAAGAAGTGGGAGCTGTTCCAGGTAAAATGACGATCTGAGGACTTCCTTCCATTTACTCACATCAGAGCAGATTTTAGCTCACCCTGGCCTTAATTCTTCCAAATCTTGTGCTTCAATGAAGGTGTTATAGTCTTTTAAATTAAAATAAAATCTCACATCTAGTCAGTATGGCACATTTCGAACACACACACACACACACACACACACACATACACACACACACACACAAGTTTCTAATTTGTTGCTTAATTCATGCAGGCTCCCTGTCCTATTTTCTCCTTCACACTCACCTCAAATCAACATTTCCTTTTTCCTTATAACTGCTAGTCATAAATTCAGTGATAATGCAAGAAATGTTCTGAAACCATTAAAGAATATAGAGAAGCCAGAGTCACCCACACAGTCCCAGAACCCGTTGGCTGAAGCTAGGTGTTCTTATTTTGCTCAATATTCAAACTCCAACTCCTTAACTGAGAATGGATCCAAACCACTTGTACTTCCTCATCCCAATCATCATCCAAACAAAAATGATGACCTCTGTAATTACTGTCTCATGGTTTCACATAATCAAATTTGCATAGTCACAGGATTACAGATTTTTGAGCCAAGTGGGACCTCAGAGTCCAATCAACATATGAATAAGAATCCTTACCATGCTACACCTAATAAGCAGTCTTCCAGCATTTGGTGGGAAGATCTGAAGAGAAAAGAGGAAATTTAGGGCAGTGAAAAGAGACTTCATTCTGGAGTCAGAAGATCTGGATTAAAATTCCAATCTGACCCTCACTATCTGCATGACCATGGTCATATCACTTAATTAGCCAGGGCCTCAGTTTCCTCAGGGGTAAAATCAGGTGGCTAAACTAGATGGTCTCTAAAGGTCCTCTATGATTCGATGATCTCTGGAGAGTTCGATTCCACTTTTTATGGGTCACTGAAAGAGCAATGGAGAGATGCATAGTGGGTGTGTGAAAGCATAGCATATTACCCACAAGGAGCTGGACATAAGAAGTGAGGTAAAAATCTGTCATCAGAAAGCTCTATGACCAGAAAGGAAGGCAGGACAATGAGGGCGAGAGACAATTAATAGATATCTCCCATGCTGCCACAGCAAACCCCATAATTCCAAAGACCTAGGAGGGGTGGGGAACCTGCAGCTTTGAGGCCACATGTGGTCCTTTGACTGAGTCCAAGTTTTACAGAGCAAATCCTTTTATGAAGAGGATTTGTTCTATGAAGTTTGGATTCAGGCTAAGGGCTGCACTTGAGGAATTAGAGGGCCACGTGTGGCCTCGAGGCTGCAGGTTCCTCACTTCTCATAGAGAAAGGCACCTAGCACGTATAGGATTTAGAGGATGACATGGACAAGGTCCATACAGGATGCCAATGGATGGATGGGTCAGTCAGTCATTGAGTCCTAATTAAGGGCATTTACGATGTGCTAAGTGTTGCATTAAGGAAAGCAAGATGAAATGATTTTTACCCTCAAGAAGCTTACATTCTAGCAAGGGGGAAAATAGGAAAACAACGATGTACATATAAACTATGGTGTAAATGGAAGATATTCTGAGAGGGAAGGCCACTGTGGGGAAAAGAGGATGTGGGTCTGGGGAAGGCCTCTTGTAGACGGTGTGATTTCAGCTGCATTTTGAAGACAGCCATGGAAGTTGGAGATGAAAAAGGAGAAAATTTCAGGCATGAGGGAGACCCAGTGAAAAGATTCAGAGTCAGGAGATAGAGTGTTGTGTTTGATAAACAGCAAGGACAGGTTCATGCGATCCTAGAGTATATGGAGGAGATAAAATGTAAGAAGGTTGCAAAGGAGGAAAGTGACTCAGTGTGAATAATGGGCTAGAAGCACCTACGTTAATGAATTCACCAATTCTGAAGACTGATGGATATGATCAGTAAGTTAGATTGACAGATTTGTGATATCTTGGCAGTGAAATTTTAAACTTTCATAGCTCTGCAAACTCAAAATAGACCCCAAATTTAAGAATCACAGGCAAGAATTTCAACCTCATGATGAAGGTAATAGAACTCTCTCCTGACTCTCACACTCAAACTATCAAAATTGTATTCTAGAATAAATTCATGCTATCTATTTACTATAGATACCCATTTAGAATTTACCACTAACATTCTATAACAAACTATAAAGAAATGTTCAAAAATGCATTCTCGCTTCAAAGTCTCTTACTGTTTCTAGTGATCTGTTCCAGGAATGGCATCAAAAAAGAAAATGTAATTTACAAAATAACGGAGGCCAGTAAAATAGAGTCAGTCCAGATTAATATAACTATGAATCTTCAGTGATTCTGCGATCATCTTAGTTATAAAATAATATGAGTTTTGGAGGCATGAAGCAGAAATACAGCAAATAACATATATTGATTATTATATTAGATTTTTTAAATCATTTGGGAAAATTATAGGGAAATTATTGTTGCTTTTCTGATGCACTATGTCAGCTCTAGTGCTTGCTAAGATTAAACAGGAAAACTGTGAGAAATAATTTTTTAAAATCTCTATTTTATATATTTAAATTATGGAATTTTGAATAATTACCTTTTTATACCAATGTTTTCCAAATTATTTTAAGATATTACCACTTTTGGGGCAGCTAGGTGGCACAGTGAGTAGAGCACCGTCCCTGGGGTCAGGAGAACCTGAGTTCAAATCCGGGCTCAGACACTTGACACATTTACTAGCTGTGTGTCCTTCGGCAAGTCACTTAACCCCAATTGCCCTGCCAAAACAAACAAACAAACAAAAAATATTGCCACTTTTTAACACCCATGTTTCAGACATTTATTTTTGGTGCAAAAGTAAAGGAAATGGGCCCCTGGGAGTGGAGGTTGGAGGAAACTGTCTTGAGCTGACATTTAGCTACATGGAGAATTCTAGGTATGGAAATGTCCTCTCTCAATGTAGATCAATTACATGTGAAATTAAAGAGAAAATGCTTTCATAAAATCATGGAATGTTGGAGCTGGAAGTGACTTTAGCAACCACCAGGTCTAAACATCTAATCTTGCTAAGCTAAGGTCATTGATCCTTTCTGATAATATTACTAGGATAGCATAACAATGAATTATCAAAGATGTTGACATTGACTGTCTCGACTGCATTAAAGTGTTTGACCTTATTGTTTTGTTTTGTTTTTTAATATCCTCGTGGATAAACTGAATTGACAGGGCTTAATGTTGGCATAGTTGAGTAAGTCAAGAAATGACTGAAGGTTAAGGGAAAGATAGCTGATAATTCAAGCTGTACAAAAATGCAATTGATCACCTGGCAGGTCAGTGTACTCTTCGCCCCTCGAGGTTTTCAAATTGCAGGCATATCTTTTCCTTTATGATTCAGGGAAGAAAAAAAAATAACCCTAAAAGAAAAATCCCAAACTTCCTCCTTCTATTTCTTGGAAGGTAAAAAAAATGCCAGCATATATTTCATAGATGTGGTCTAGATGGGCATGAAGAAAGAAGCAAGTCTTGCGAAACAATAACCACCAGGTGGCAAAGTTACTGATCCTTCCATAAATGACTCATTTGTATGTCAATGAGATTGTAGACTTCACACTACAAGTGGAAACCAACATTTGCAAATTTTCACTTTCTAAACAGTTTTACCGGCACCCTCATGGCAGCAATTTGCTTCCTGATCAACTCATTTCCACCATTTAATGCTCCCACTGGAAGGGTTTTATATTTGGCTATATCTACATGCAAAAATGGTTTTACCGAACTGTTAAAAAAATCTCTGTCTCTGTCTGTGTCTCTCTGTCTCTGTCTCTTTGTATTTCTGTCTCCCTCTCTCTCTGACTCTCTGTTCCTCTCTGTGTCTCTATCTGTCTCTGTCTCTCTCTGTGTGTCTCTGTGTGTCTGTCTCTTTCACACACACACACACACACACACACACACACACACACACACACAAACGCACACACACACACACCCCAGATGCTGAATTTAGTTATTGTTTTTGTTTTTAAGATGCCAGTTAGATTCAAACAATTGCATGTACTTTCCCCAATAAGAGCAGACATTATGCTGTAGTAAAGAAAAAAAAAGAAACTTTGGATGACCTCAAGTTAAAGGACCTGGGCTGGAATCCTGGCCTGTCACTTTCTCTCTATGTGCCCTTGGGCAATCACTTTAGGCTTCTGAACCTCAGTTTCCTCATTTGTA
Organism: Trichosurus vulpecula; assembly: GCF_011100635.1. Lineage (NCBI taxonomy): Eukaryota > Metazoa > Chordata > Mammalia > Diprotodontia > Phalangeridae > Trichosurus > Trichosurus vulpecula. The sequence continues at coordinate 429,012,356 of NC_050576.1, forward strand.
AAAAATTTTAAAAAGAGGGTCTTGTACCAGATGACTTCTAAGGTTCCTTCCACTTCAAAACTCTGTTCTTCAAAAATGAATTGCTGCTGAGATCTGGATTTGTGGTCAGAGGACCTGAGTTAGACTAACCACTCTGCTGCTCAGAAACTGCATGCCCTTGGGCCAATCATTTGCCAATCTGGGCTTCAGTTGTTTCATCTGTAAAATTAAGGAGTTGAACTAGATGACCTCTACACTTTCTTCCAAACTATTACCTCTGACCCTGTGATCCCACAAATTTTATGCTTTCCAGATGTTTAATTTTGCCTCAGGCAGCTGTAATGCCTGTATCTGGTCAAATGAGGGTTACCTTTTTCATTCTATGAAGGGAAAAGTTGGGCCTTTTTCAACTATTTCTGAAGCTATCCTTCAATCCTTCGGCACTCTATAAATGCCAAGATTCATGCGGTATTACATAATTCTCATTCAGACTTAGGAAGCATTTATACCAGGAATGCAGGGCTGATATTAAGAAAACTATGAATGTAAATTATCCTATTAATAGTAACACAATAAAAATTATGTGATTATATCGATATATACATAAAAAGCTTTTGTCAAGATATAATTCTCATTCCTGTTCAAAAGAGAAGAAATTACTAGAAACTTTAAGAATAAACAGAGCTTACCTTAATATAAGTAATATCTATCTAAAATCAAGAGTCAGTATTGTAACAGGGCTAGTGGGCTTTCCAATAATATTTGGGGTAAAGCAAGGAAGTCTTTTATCACTCCTAATACTGAATATAGTAGAATATGACAGCTAACAGAAATGCTAGCTATAGCAATAAGACAAGAAAAAAAATTGAGGGAATAAACATAAGCAAAGAAGAAGCAAAATTATTTTTTTCAGATGACATGATGGTTTGCTTAGAGAACCCTAGAAAATCAGCAAGAAATCTAATTGAAACAATTAATGATTTCAGCAAAATTGCAAGCTATAAAACAAACCCCCACAAATAATCAGCCTCTGTATATTACCAACAAAGTCTAGCAGGAAGAGATAGGAAGAGAAATTCCATCTAAAATAGCCATGAATAATATAAAATACTTTGTTGTTTACCTGCCAAGACATACACACAGGAATTATATGAACACAAGTATAAAACACTCTTCACACAAATGCAGATCTAAATAATTGGAGAAATATTTAATAAAAATTATAATATTATCTAAACTTATTTACTTATTCAATGCCTTACCAATCAAACTATTAACGGAGAGCCGTATAGAGGTAGAAAAAATAATTTGAAAATTCATCTGGAAAAATGAAACATCGAGAATATCAAGGGAATGGATGAGGAAAAGAGGGGGACCTAGCAGTACCCCATCTTAAACTACACTCCAAAGCTATAATCATCAAAACAATTTTATACTGGGTGAGAAATAGAGAGGGTGACCAGAAGATAAGACTGGGTATACAATATACAGAAGCAACTGAGCACAGTAGCCTACTATCTGATAAACCCAAACATCCTGCTTCGTGGCTAGAACTCACCACTTGACAAAAACTGAAGAACAATCTGGCAGAAACTAAGCGTGCACGAGTAGTTCATATCATGTACCAAGATAAGGTCTAAATGGGTAAATAGTAACATAAATAGTAACATCATAAGCAAAGTAGAGGAGAATGGAAAACATCTATTGATGAAGATGTGTTCACGACCAAACAAAAAATAAAGAGATTCACAGGAGGTAAAAATGGATAGTTTTGATTAGATAAAGTTTGAAAGTTTATGTACAAATAAAACCAATGCAGTTAAAGTTAGAAGAGAAGCAAGAAACTGGGAAAATCTTTGTAGCATGTTTCTCTAATAGGAGTCACACTTCTAAGATATATAGGGAATTGAGTCAAATTTATATTTAAAAGAATCATTCCCCAATCGATAAATGTTCAAAGGATAAGAACAAGCAGTTTTCAGAGAAAGAAATCTAAGCCAAAAATAGCCAAATGGAAAAAAAATGCCCTAACTCAGTAATAATTACAGAAATGAAAATGAAAATAACCCTGAAGTACCACCTCATACCCATTAAATTGGCTAAGTTAGCAAAAAAAAGGAAAATGGCAAAAGCTGGAAGGTTTACGGCAATGTATTACATGAATGCATTGTTGGTGGAGCTGTGAACTGGTCCAATCATTCTTGAGAACAATTTGGAGCTAGGCCCAAGAAAGTATAAACTCTATATATCCTTTGACCCAATTAATACCACTACTAGGTCTTTATCCAAAAGATAACAAAGAAAGAGGAAAAATACTCAATGTACAAAAAAAAATTATAATAGCTTTTTCATGGTGGCAAAGAATCGGAAACTACACATTGATCGAGCAATTACTCAACAAGATGTGGTATGTGAAAGGCGATGGAATGGTATTGTGCTGGAAGAAATAATGAAGAGGATGGTTTCAGAGAAATCTGGTAAGATGCATGTAAGTATGAATGTAAGTAAAGTACACTGAGAAGAATCAGAACAAGATATACATTAGCAGTAATATCGTAAAGACAATCAACTCTGTAAGACTTGGGCACTCTGATGAACACAACTGCAGAGTACTCATGATGAAACATGCTGCCATATCCAGATAAAGAGTTGATGGACTCAGGGTGTAGAGTGAGGCTTATGTTTTGGTTTTAGGGTGTAGCCAGGACTTGAATTGGCTTTGTATGACTATATATCTTTGTAATAGATTCTACTTGTCATGCTTTCTCGATGTTGGAGGTGTGGGAAGAAATGGGGAAAAGATAAATTGCACCTGAAAATAAAATAAAATCAATGTAAAAAACATCTATTAAGCAAAGGTTAAATTTTCCAAATAGTTTAAATTTTGATATAATTTCAGATGAATTGAAGTCAAATCCAGATAACTAGCTATGATATTTACTGTTCAGAAGAATGGTTGTCCCTTGGATAATAACAATAATAAGGAGCATTTACATTTACTTTAAGATTTTCAAAGTGCTTTACAAATATTACCGTATTTCATGCTCACAAGAATCCTACAAGGTAGGTGTTACTTATAATAACTCTATTTTATAGATGAGGAAAGTGAGGCTAAGAGCCACGAGTGACTTTCCCAGGATTGCAAAGCTAGTGCCTGAGGCTGAGTTTGGTTTCAGTTCTTCCTGATTCCAAGTCCTTTGCTCAGCCATCCTGCAGTTAACATTGGAGCCAAACTCTGGAATACATCTTCAAATACTAGACAAGATGGCTCCAAACCCGGTTATCTCTTGTGACAATGGCATTTTGTTTTCTGCTGCCAGAAGAGGATGCTCACAAAAGGGCCAGAATGATGGTATACCTGTTGGCAGGTACGTTACATGGCATCCCTATCAGACATATGGTTAGGACATGCACATGGCTACTGTCTGTAGACAACCCAGCTGTCAAAAATAGTAAGAGATAAAAATTAGAAAGTGTCTGTTTTGGGATAGCTGAAAATAGATAGCGGGAGAATTTCCAAAGCCTTTCCTCTCATTGCAGCCCCATGAGGTCATTAAAACATGTCCATATAGGATCCCAGAGCTAGCACCGGCCAGGACCTCGGAGACCATCTAGTTCAACTTCCTTATTTTGTAGCTGAGGAAACAGAATCCCCAGAAGGTTAAGTAACTTCCCCAAGGACATAAACTAATAAGTGACAGAGGTAAACCCAGATCTCTGCCTCTAGAGTGAATGTACATTCAGTTCTCGGTTTTTTAAATGTACTTATGTGTTTTTCAAACATTTGTTATCTCTCTTTTCCACTCACCCCTTTCATTGAAATAACAACAAAAAGCTGAAAGCAAATTCTTCATAACACATATGTAGGACAGCAAGACAAATTCCTACATGGCCCATGTCCAAAAATCTTGTCGTTTTCATTGTGCCAGACAGCCTTTCCCCAAGATCCCAGGCATGTGACTGGAAATAAAAGGAAAAGTATGGTTTTGGTGTTGCTTTGGGAAAAGTCCAAGAGTTGGGGACTTTGAGCCAAGATCCCAAAGGCTCGGATCACTCTTTCAGAAGAAGGCGGAAAGGCAAGGAGAAGGCATTCATTCTTTGACCACATCACCAGAGTGTAGCTCCATCCATTTCTGCTGCCTTGTGTAAGACTTATGTTCGTCTCTAACTTCAGTCCCTTGGCTTCTGCTTCCATTTTCTCTCCCTTTCAAGCACCTTTCTTAGTATAATAAAACATGCAATACTACTTTGGGCTCAAAATGAAGCAAATACCAGGCCAGCAGGGAACTAAGACTAATATATAAGCATGTAGGGGGCAGTGGTAGCACAGTGGTGGATAGAACACCATGCTGAGAGTCAGGAAGACTCATCTTTAAGACATCAAATCCAACCTCAGACTCTCACTAACTGTGTGAGCAAGTCACTTAATCCTGTTTACCTCAGTTTCTTCACCTGTAAAATGAGCTGGAGAAGGAATGGGCAAGCCATTCCAGTATCTCTGCCAAGAAAATCGGTCACAAAAAGTCAGACACAACCGAAACAACCGAGCAACAACAGCTATATAGGATGTCCCAAGAGTCTTAGTGAAGTTTTAATCTTTCCACTTAAATTTCTTTTGGTGGCCTATATAGGCATAGCTTAGATATCAGACATTTGTCAGTCATGCAACAAAAAAAAAATGATTTCTCCTACTTGACTGTTTCTCTTCTTTTCCAAATTGCATTAATCTGCTTTATCAAAAGCCTTTTGATTTCACGTCATAAAAATGATCCATTTTCTATTTATTTGGTAATCATCTGTATCTCTCATTTGGTTAAAAAGAAATAACTCCCTCTCTATTTCTGTGAAAGATATCAGATCTGATTCTTCTCTAGTTTTCTTTTATGATATGAATTTAATATTTAGGTCTTTTACCCATTTCTAATATGTTGCAATATGCGGTGTATGCTGTTGTTAAAAATCTAATTCCTTCCAGACTGTTTTCCGGTTTCTCAAGCAATTAGGGAATTTTGTCTGGGGGTTTATTGGATATTGTGTATTTAATATTTTTGGTCCCAATTTTTTACTCCTTTCCATTGATCTAATTCCTCTATTTTTAAACTAGTAATGGATCACTTTGACGATTACTCCGTGACATTTTGAGGTCTGGCAGTGGTATTCTTTTTTTTTATTTCCACTTCTTCATCATTATTCCCTTTGACATTCTAGACTTTTTGTTTGGCCAAATGAAATTTATGATTATTTTTGTCCAGTGTTTTGTACAGCAGTGTGATTGGCATAGCTTTATGTTTATAAGTTAACTTTCTTAACATTGTCACCTTGATTACACCACAGTGATCCACCCTTGAACACTGAATATGCCTTTAAGCATGGTGGTAGCCCTTGATTCCTTTGAGGGGCGTTTTATAATTGGATTTGTACAGGTATTTACTGTGCTTGGTAGAAGGCCAAAGATTTTTTTTTCTTCCATAGTTATTTTGAATGGCCTTTCTCTTTCCATCATTCACTGTTGGATTTTGGTATCACTGTACAGGATGCTGGTGATTCTTAGCAGTTTATTTATTAGTGTGCTACTTGACTAAAGCTATTGTCTCCACTAGCTTCTTTGCAGATTCCAAATGATTTTCTAAGTAAACTCTCACATTATCAGCAGATTAAGATGATTCTGTCTCCTCTTGGCCTTTCTTTATGCCTTCAGCCCCTTGAGAGAAAAAACTATTTCATTCTTGGCAAAAGAACAGAGTACTCTTCTTGAGGATTTAACACATATTTATCTTTCTGACTTGAGTATCTTCTCTGTTGATGTACCTGCTTTGTTTCAAGTTTACTTCCTAGGATCTTTGGTGTTTCGACTCTTTTATCTTTGTATTCCCCCCTCATACACTTTCTGTATCCTTCCCTTTTGCTGGTGATAGTACCTTGGGCCTGAGCTGCAAAGCTGCCATAGCATCTATGAATAAGGGATTTGGGATTCACAGGCCTTGTTTCCTGCCCTGAATAGCTTCTGGGGTGGGGTGGGAGGCAGGATTGACCTCATACAGGGTCAGTCCCTTTTCCTTCAGGTCTGATACAATCACACATGCTTTGTTGCTGTTTACTCATTTCAGTTACATTTAGTTCTGCATGACCCCATTTGGGGTTTTCTTGGAGAAAGATACTGGAGTGGTTCACAATTTCCCTTCTCCAGCTCATTTTACAGATGACATAGTACTCATGACAAAACGTACTACTGAAACTGAGGCAAATGGGGTTAAGTGACTTGCCCAGGGTCACACAGCTAGTGAATGTCAGAGGCCAGATTTGAACTCAGAAAGAGGAGATTTCCTGACCCTAGGCCTGACCCTCCAGGTGTCGTACCACACATGCTGCTCACACCAATTCCTCCCTTGGCTCTCTCTTTCTTTTTTCTCCTGCCTGGGTTGAATCAGTATATACTGCATTCTATTAGGTGGGGAAGATGTTTCTCACTTGGTCTCTACAGCCTTGAGGATCTCCACCTACGTCTAGGTGAGAAGGCAACATGTTTTTTGTCCTTACCCCTATAGTACTGCCCTGTGTTTGCCCTGGGTTTTGAAGCAAAAGGTGAAACATGCTAGCAAGATCTCTGCAGCAACTGGGATCCCCAGATGGGCCCTAGGCTCAAGGCTGCAAGTCAGTCTGGGTCCCTATGTAGACCATGGGTTTGAGGAAGAGTTGCTGAGTGAATGTGTTATGGATTAAAGAGCTACACTGTTAACTCATAAGAATTTTCAATCATTGGGTTCCCTGTTCTTGGTCTTGTAGATCCAGCTATAATTCTTCTACATCTGGAGCACAACTCCCTATTTTTAGATTTAGAGGAAGAAAGTGGTCTAGAAAACATGGCTTCTCCATGATTTTGCTGCCCAGGTGACCAGGGAGCGCCTGATGCTTCCTTGCTGACATCCTCTTGGCTGAGTTCATACAGTTGTCTCCACAGGGTCCTCTCTTTCCACTCTGGGATCTTAGCTGTTTCACAGGCTCCATCTGGAGGCAAGTTGGTTTTAGGCACATTTCATAAATCCAATGGTGGGTTTTGCTATAATTGATCTACTAGTAGGGTTTCTGCCCTCAAAATCAAAGCATTTTTTTTTATTAACAGTGCTAGCATTTTATTTTTTTTTTAATTTCGTTTTATTTTTCTTTTTTCTTTTTTTTTAATTTAAATTTATTTATTTAACATATTTGATTTTCAGCATTGATTTTCACAACAGTTTGAATTACAAATTTTCTCCCCATTTCCACCCTCCCCCCCACTCCAAGATGGCATATATTCTGGTTGCCCTGTTCCCCAGTCAACCCTCCCCTCTATCACCCCCCTCCCCTCTCATCCCCTTTTCCCTTCCTTTCTTGTAGGGCAAGATAAATTTCTACGCCCCATTGCCTGTGTATCTTATTTTTTAGTTGCATGCAAAAATTTTTTTTGGTTTTTGAGTTCCAAATTCTCTCCCCTCTTCCCTTCCCACCCACCCTCCCTAAGAAGTCGAGCAATTCAACCCAGGCCACACATGTATCATTATGTATAACCCTTCCACAATACTCATGCTGTGAAAGGCTAACTATATTTTGCTCCCTCCCAACCCATCCGGCTTTATTGAATTTTCTCCCTTGACCCTGTCCCCCTTCCAAAGTGTTTGTTTTGATTACCTCCACCCCCATCTGCCCTCCCCTCCATCATCCCCCCACTTTTATTTTTTTTTATCTTCCTCCCTCTTCTTTCCTGTGGGGTAAGACACCCAACTGAGTGTGTATGGTATTCCCCTTCAGGCCAAATCTGATGAGAGCAAGGTTCACTCATTCCCCCCTCACCTGCCCTCTCCCCTCCTCCCACAGAACTGCTTCCTCTTGCCACCTTTATGCGAGATAATCCACCCCATTCTATCTCTCCCTATCTCCCTCTCTCAGTATGTTGCTCTCTCATCCCTTAATTTCATTTTGTTTCTTTTAGATATCTTCCCTTCATCTTCAACTCACCCTGTGTCTGCTCTCTCTCATTTACATATATATATATATACATACATATACACATATATACATACATACACATACATACATATACACATAGATATATACATACATACACATTCACTTATATATATACATAAACATATATATATATATGCATATTCCCTTCAACTACCCTAATATTGAGGTCTCATGAATCATACACATCATCTTTCCATGTAGGAATGTAAACAAAACAGTTCACCTTTAGTAAGTCTCTTGCAATTTCTTTTTCTTGTTCTTTTTCTTGATTACCTTTTCATGCTTCTCTTGATTCTTGTGTTTGAAAGTCAAATTTTCTATTCAGTTCTGGTCTTTTCACTGAGAAAGCTTTAAAGTCCTCTATTTTATTGAAAGTCAATATTTTGCCTTGGAACATGATACTCAGTTTTGCTGGGTAGGTGATTCTTGGTTTTAATCCTAGCTCCATTGACCTCCAGAATATCGCATTCCAAGCCCTTCGATCTCTTAATGTAGAAGCTGCCAGATCTTGGGTTATTCTGATTGGGTTTCCACAATACTCAAATTGTTTCTTTCTGACTGCTTGCAGTATTTTCTCCTTGATCTGGGAGCTCTGGAATTTGGTGACAATATTCCTAGGAGATTTCTTTTTGGGATCTATTTGAGGAGGGGATCAATGGATTCTTTCAATTTCCATGTTGCCCTGTGGCTCTAGAATATCAGGGCAGTTCTCCTTGATAATTTCTTGAAAGATGGTATCTAGGCTCTTTTTTTGATCATGGCTTTCAGGTAGTCCAATAATTTTTAAATTATCTCTCCTGGATCTATTTTCCAGGTCAGTGGTTTTTCCAAGGAGATATTTCACATTGTCTTCCATTTTTTCATTCCTTTGGTTCTGTTTGATAATATCTTGATTTCTCATAAAGTCATTAGCTTCCACTTGCTCCAATCTAATTTTTAAAGTAGTATTTTCTTCAGTGGTCTTTTGGACCTCCTTTTCCATTTGGCTAATTCTGCCTTTCAAAGCATTCTTCTCCTCATTGGCTTTTTGGAGCTCTTTTGCCATTTGAGTTAGTCTGTTTTTTAAGGTGTTGTTTTCTTCAGTGTATTTTTCAGCATTTTGGGGGGTCTCCTTTAGCAAGTCATTGACTTGTTTTTCATGGTTTTCTCACATCCTTCTCATTTCTCTTCCCAATTTTTCCTCTACTTCTCTAACTTGCTTTTCCAACTCTTTTTTGAGTTCTTCTATGGCCTGGGGCCAGTTCGTGTTTTTCTTGGAGACTTTTGTTGTAGGCTCTATGACTTTGTTGTCTTCTTTAGGCTGTATGTTTTGGTCTTCTTTGTCACCAAAGAAAGAATCCAAAGTCTGAGACTGAATCTGGGTGTGCTTTCGCTGCCTGGCCATATTCCCAACCAACTAGCTTGACCCTTGAGTTTTTCAGTGGGGTATGACTGCTTATAGACTAACGAGTTCTATGTTCCACGTTTGGGGGGGAGGTGCCAGCTCTGCCACACCAGCACTGCTCCTTCCCCAACCCCCAACCTGAACTGGGCTTAGATCTTCAGCAGGCCGTGCACTCCTGCTCTGATCCGCCACTTAATTCCTCCCACCAGGTGGGCCTGGAGCCGGAAGTAACAACAGCTGTAGCTGCCCCACCTCCGCTGCCCCCGGGGCCAGAAGCCGAACTGCGAACTCCTTCCACTCCCGCAGCTTTTCCCACTAACCTTCTCCGCAGTCTTTGGTGTTTGGGGTTTGAGGGGTCTGGTAACTGCCGCAGCTCACATACTCAGGGCGCTAGGGGCCCCATCCGCCCGACTCCAAGTTTGGTTGTTCCACGCCGCTCAGGCTGGGCTCTGCTCCACTCCGTTCCCAGCTCCCAGCTCCCAGCTCCGTGTGGAATAGACCTCACCCAGAAACCATGCAGGCTGTCCTGAGCTGGAGCCCTGCTTCTCTCTGCTGTTCTCTGGGTTCTGCCGTTCTAGAATTGGTTCAGAGCCATTTTTTATAGGTTTTTGGAGGGACTCCGTACGGAGCTCACTCTAGTCCCTGCTTACCCGCCACCATCTTGGCTCCAAAATCAAAGCATTTTGAAAATCCAATCTAAGCATACCCATCTTCTTTGAAACCCCTTTGAGACATGAGTCTTGTCCCTGTCATTGATTTCAGATTCAGCATCATTTCTGGAGCTTGGATTAACTGCAGATTTTCAGTGACCTTGAGTTCCTCAGCTTTCTCCCTTCAATTTCCATAAATATCCAGGCAGGAAACTCTCTCCACCAATGTAGATCATTAATCACTCTATTACTTATAGTCTTAGAGTGTTGCTAAAGGCACCAAGAGGTTAGGTGGCTCGCCCAGGGTCAAACAGCCAGTATCGGCTGGAAATGGAACTTGCAGATGTCTGTCATCCTGATTCCAAGGTAGGTTCTCTGTCTTCTAGGCCAAGTTTACCCCCAAGCTTCTAATTCATGCTTCAAACATGGAAAAAAAAATCAGTTGTGGAGTTTGTTTGTTTGTTGTTTTGTTTTGTTTTTGTTTTTGTTTTTTAGTACTGGATCCATTCAGTGTTCAGAGCTGCGAGACCTATCATGGGGAAATTGCTCTGTTGGGAATGAATAATGGGCAAGAACTGTCCAGGCCCTCCTTGTGTGCTACTAAATGCAATGAAAGACTGTGTAAATCACTTTACAGTTTTCAAGACAGGAATTGCAGAATCTTTGAACATTGAACATGAACAAATGCTATGAATTTTGGGGAACATTTTACTCCCTGTACATGAGGCTGTTTCTTCCTCATTGGCTGTTTCTGAAGGCATTTTCTACATTTGAAATATGTGCCAATATCAAATTCACACCTGTAAATCTGTGAACTACTGTATTAAAGAACAACAACCCCACCAAAAAAAAAAAAAAACCCTGTCTGGCCTTCTAAACCTTTGTCCCACTAAATACCACCTGGATTTGAAAGGTTAATACTAAAGACTAAGGTAAATGATGTCTTCCAGCTTTTCTCTATTGGTTATACCATTCTAAGATAGCTCATCATTTCTGCCAGATTAAAATGACAGAATGTCCTTTTCATTTATTTTATGCTACTGACATTTTTTAGGATATTGGTCAGAACAACTAATTTTGGGGTGGTGCCAACATTTTTTTTAATTTTGCCTGATCCTACACATCCTTGCCTGTCTCTTCCCCTATCCCCAACAAAAATAGAACTTTTAAATATTGGAGAAGGGGGTATTCCAGAGGGTAGAATGAGTGGATGGAATTTTAAGAAGGGAGATCTGGGCTCAATAGGGAGAATTTTCTGATAAATAGAACTGCCCCAAGAAGGAATGGACTGCTTTCTGAGGTTTCCTAAAACACGAATCTGATCATGGCACTCCTGTACTCAATAAACTCCAGGGGCTTTCTGTGGCTTCCAAGTACAAGTACAAAATGCTGTTTGTCATTCAAAGACCTTCTGAACCTACGCTCTTCCTACCCTTTCCAGACTTCTTACACCTTACTCTCCTACACATACCGGTTGATCCAGTGACAGTGGCCTCCTGACCACTCCATAAAAATGATTCTCCATCTCTGCTCTAGGCTGACTCTCTGACTGTCCCCCATACCTGGAATGCTCTACGTCCTCAGCTCTGATCTCTCTGGCTTCCTTTAAGTCCAAACCAAAATCCTACCTTCTACAGGAAGCCTTCCCCGATCCCTTTTAATTCTAGTGACTTCCCTCTGTTAATTATTTCCTATGTATTCTGTATATTGCTTGCTTCGTGTTTATTTGTTTGCATATTGTCTCCCCCATTAGATTGTAAGCTTTTGCCTCTTTTTGCATCCCTAGTGCTTAGCACAGTCCCTGGCACATAGTAGGTGCTTAATAAATGTTTATTGACTAGAATTAGCTCCCTGTCTCACTGGAAACGTTCAAAGGGGGTTGTCCGGAATGTTACACAATGCATTCCTGAAATGGAGAAGAGATTGGACCAAATTATCCCAATGACCTTCTGTATCCCTGTGATTCTATAACTCTGTGATGCTGAGTTCCCATCTGATAGAAGAGTATCTCACGCGCACACGCGCGTACACACACACACACACACACACACACACACACCCCAGCTTAACCATCCAAGATGTTAAGTGAGCTTAATTCAAGTTACACAAGAAAAATAGAAAACTAATAAGGAATCCATCAAAGATAGGGTCAGCTCAGAACAGAAGCCATGAATGTGCATGGATCATGTACAATCTATCTTTGCACACTCCCCCTGACCTCATCCCCACAACCTCAGTTTATATCTAGGAAATGCAAATGGGAAACGGACTCATGGATTCTATATCATAATACCAGATATAAGACAAGCTTAATTGAATTGAATAAAAAGCACAAAACACAAAGGACTCAGATGTCAGTCCATAGACAGTCCAGAGAATGTGCCTTCCCTCTCCAATGGGCCCCCACCTGCCCAGGACCTAGGAAGCAGTCCTCCTAACTTCTGGTACTATCCTAGGAATGTGGGTCGCTTGCAATGGGAAGGTGCTTAGTATTATATAGAGTGCAGCCCTTTCCTTGAATCTCCGTTATCCACCTAAATAACCATACTGCAATGAGATTTTTCAAGCCCGGAGTGTTTCATGTGCTGCTGTTTAACAGATCGTGAGTCTAGGATCAGAATGAGTGACGCCCTTTATCAGACGTTATGCTGTGTATAGCTGAATAGAAATGCTAGTGTAAATGTCATAAATAGTAAGAGAAAATGGAATTTAGCCCGCATAAATGAGTATAAACCAGAGAACAATGACTCACTCCGTGGGCAGCCCTCTTCTTTCTCACTTTCATTTTCTTTGGCAGAAATAGATGTCATTACAATTAACCTAAAGCATCTTCATTACTTCATTCTCTTGGGGAAACTGACCTATGAGGCAGCAAGAGCGGTAAAGCAGCAATTTGACAGAGTTGGCCGTGTTTACTCAGCACCTGAATTTGCCTTCTACTAAAGCAAATCATGACCTGAAATCAGACCTTTCCAGTCTGATAACGAATGGAGATAACGAACTCCTGAGCTCAGCGCATGGCCCCACATTTTGCATTGCTGAAGACCTCCTTGACCACTGTTGGTGTATCTTAAACAATTATTTAAATTGGGAGAATTTCAAGGCTTGGCTTTTTCTACCTTGATTCTGCTGCAGTTTGTGATGACACCATTAGGTGGCAGTAGGAGTTTCTAGGTTCTTTCCAGTGAACCTGATTATTTTCAAAGGTTTTTTTTTTTTTCCCCTCCTGGTGTCTTACAGACACTTATCAGTTTATCCATACCATGTCTTTGTGACGTCAGTCTGAGAAAGAAAATACCAGGGATGTCCGGAAACTACCAAAAACAAACAGTGCAACTCAAGGGCTTCTGGTTTCCAGTTCACAGTTCAATGATGCTGACTCAGTCTTGAAAATCGTTTATCCTCTGTCCCTCCTCATTTACCTTCCTCTATTAAAAAAATACACCATTTTTATAACTTGTAGTAGTAATTGGATACCCATGCAATTTCATGACATTCCATTCTATGCTGTCAGAATGATGCTGACTTAGATTGGCTAGAAGGCTTGGCAGAGCCCCTGACATAGTGCTTATATTCAATAAAGGCAGATTTTTACTGCTAGCAATAACAATGACAGGATGGGGATGTGACTTATTGTATGTCAGGAAAACCTGTTATCTAAATCTAAAACTTGAGGCTGCCAGTGTTTATTTCAATTTAATACAACCAATATTTAGTATTAAACATTTATGGTTAGTGCACTTTACTATGATTACAAATATGAAAAATCCAACCCAATCCTAGCACTTATTAAGCTAAAAAGAAAAAAAAAACAGTCTCTGCCCTCAAGGAATTTCCATTCCACTGGTGGGGTGGGGACTAGTAAGGAGTCCATGGTTCTTTGAGGCAAGAGACAGCACAAAAATCTAAGGGGATTAGAAAGATTTCTTATAACAGGTAACACAGTGGGAAGCTGGGGATTCTGAGAAGCAGGAGGGAGAAAGGTATGCATTCTGGGCATGAGGGACATCCCCCATAAAACTATGAAGAAGACATACCGAACATCCAGTTCTGGGAACAGCAAGTGGATTGTAGTCCAGACTTTGCAGGGGCTTACACTGTAGTAGAGAACTAAAAGGTGGGTATGCGTAAGATTAATACGAGTGTTGATATGATAAGTATGTCTGGACAACGAAAAACAGAGATTTAAGGAAGTGGAGAAAAAGATCACATTTATGTGAGAGAATCAAAGAAGGAGTCATAGAAGGCACATTTAAGTTGTAACCTGAAAAAAGAAAATTGCTTCAGCAGGTAGAGATGTGGAGAAAGTATATTCCAAATATGGAAGACACCTTGGTCAAATGCATAGAGGTGGGAGAGTGCAAAATAAAATTGGGGGATGGGTAGTACTCAAGATTTTGCTTCATTATCTCATTCTTTGGGAGGCTAATTTCTGGGTAACCACAGAAGTAAATGCCTGGCATCAGGGGAAAACAAACACATGTTATAATTGAAGAGACACATTTCCTTTTGCTTCTTAATTACTGAAAAGCATCATTCAGTCTGTAGAATAAGGAATCTTGGGGCTCCCAATTCCAATACAAGAAACGTCTTTTGTTAATCCATATAACACTATTCTTGGGCATACAGATTCTACTGCCCATCCAGGTGGGATGAGTGACCTGAACCCACATTAAATTCTGGGTTTGGGTTTTCATTCATCTCCTGGGGAGGCCGGGGGGGCAGCATGGTTTTTGTATCAGAGCAAAGCCTTGAGAGTTCCTCTCAAAAGAGTAAAAATTGAGAGGAAGTGAGAGATGGCTTCTCCCTGACCCCACAATGGCAGAAGTTGAAGAAAGGACAACAAACTGCTGGGAGGAGTGGGGCTTTGTTTTTTTTGTTTGTTTGTTTTTTAAACAGTAGTAGAATGAAAGGCTAAAGCCAAGATGGAATTTCCTCTCCTAGGTCAATGGAGAGAAGTGAAAGAAAAAGGTACAAATGACGGTCATTAAGGGAATGTGTTTGCTTGACTGTCTATATTAGTTATAAGAAATTTGTTTTTCCTTTTTTTAATGGGATAAGAGGTGAGAGGGACATAAAACAGGTTTCTGTTCATTAAAAAAAATAGAGGTAGGAGGCTTCTACACATGTGAAGTAATGCCTGTGCTTTCAGATGAGGTCTCTGAATTATTAATTTTAAGTGTTTCAATTTGTTAAAAGAGATCTCTCACAAAGTGAGAATGATCTATAAATGTAAGGTAAAAAAAAAAACAAAACATTTTTTTAATTACGAATACAGAGCCGAAAGACTGAGGCCTTTCTCTGGGGCCTTTCTATGACTTCAGAAAAGAGAACACTCCAGAGCCTATCACATTACAACATTGTCTCTTATTGGAAACCACCCAAGCCCAGGGCTGAAACTAACAAGCCTTTCTGAATGCCCACAGGGTCAACCAATGAAACTCCTCTTTAATACATGGTTAACAACATGTACAAAATGTTCATACACCTTCCATAGTCTTTCCAAGGCACTTCCCCCCCATGTCATTTCCACTTGCCCAGAATCAAGCTCCCTAGCCTCCTTCTTATGAAGAGATCCCACTGAGTCATTCTGTCCATGTGCAAGACCCCTCTGATGCTTCTAATAAACATCTGCGATTGGCTTGGAGAAGTATATTTCCTGTCTCTATCTTCATGGTCTGAGTATGTGGTAGGAAATGCTGGTAGCTTTAGCCAAGCAGAAAGACATTGACTACAAAGGTTTCTTCCTGGTTCTTGGGTGAGAAATCCAATCCCTGACCCATTGCTAAAGAATTTCTCTTTAACTAGGACACATACAATGTGTTATCTATCTGGTGTTTTTGCTACAATACATTCTTTAAAGCATAAACTGAAAACCTTACAATCCCAAGACTAACAAGCTGCGGACCCATTAATGGGACTCTGAGACAGGTAAGGGAGGAGAATGATTGGAATCTGTCGTTTCCCTTCTACCCTGACCTTAATCTAAACCTTGCTCTACAGTGACCCCTAGTGTTACAGTTGAATCCTAAAGAAAAGGATTTGTCCATTCAGCTAACTACCATCATTTTTGCTGCTTCTTTTGTGGATCTCCTTTCCCACAACTACCAAAGTCCGACAGTGAATTTTACAGCCAAGGAGAGCCTTATTTCTCACCCTCTTGAAATGCTTTGGTGGTATGAATTTGGATGAGGAAAAAAATGACACTTTTATTTTCACTAACTCCTGCTCTTTTTTCATTTCTTTGAATTATTCAAAAGCATTATTCTGGCTTCCCCAGACAGCCAAAGGGGTCCATGATCTCTAAGGCCACTATCAGTTGTAAAATTCCCTGGTGTTATGACTTAACACTAGTTCACTTTACCTTGGCGAAAACAAACTATTCTCTCTTCAATTAATTGATATAAAGGGGTTTCAATCTATTCCTATCCGCAGATATAAAAGACAAGACAGCAGCTTATCAAGGCAGTTCATGCATTTCCCTGGTTTCTCCTTTATAAATACATATATGGAATAAATGGCAAAGAAAAAAGGATTTTATAGAGTCTGATAGCATCTGAAAGAAAGTGACATTGGGAAAGTGGGTGTTTCTAAAGGAGCCTTCAAAATCAATACCATAGTCACGCTCAGTGGGCCCCAGAAGAGGAATGGAAAATTCAGCTCGAATTTTCAGTGATTCAGCCCTTTTTGGATTTCTGGGTTTCTATCTTGAGGAGAGGGCAGCTAGGTGGCCGAGTGGACAGAATGCTGGGCCTGGAGTCAGGAAGATCTGAGTTCAAACCTGACCTCAGACACGTCCCAGCTGTGTGACCCTGGGCAAGTCACTTCACCCCATTTGCCTCAGTTTCCTTACTTGTAAAATGAACTGGAGAAGGAAATGGCAAAACACTCCAGTATCATTGCTAAGAAAACCCAAATGGGGTCATGAAGAATGAAACATGACTGAAACAACTGAACAGTAAAAAGAACTGGGAACAAAGAGGGCATCCATTGATGGAGAAGTGGTTAAAGAAGCTTCATGTGAATTGTTACGAAATATGATGCATCAAAGAATGAATGAAAAAAATCTCTAAAGAGCCTACTATGTGTCAGACACTATGCTAGGTGCTGTGGGATGCAAATACCAAAGTGATAAGCAGTGTGTGGCTTCAAGAAGTCCCCACTCTAATAAGGCTTATGCTAGCTGCTGCTCCACCCTCACCTTCATCAACTCTACCCCCTCCAGTTGCTAATCATCCTCTTCCAAGGATGCCTAGAATTTGTTTTGTAGTGGGGGGGGAGGGAGAGAGAGAGGTGTATGTATATATATATATATATATATATATATATATAGAGAGAGAGAGAGAGAGAGAGAGAGAGAGAGAGAGAGAGTTATGTATAGTTATATGACTAAAAATAGTGTTACAGTATTATATATACATATACTGTGTATATATAAACATATATGTGGAGGTATCCATGTATTTATGCATGTGTATATGCTATGGAAGGGAGCAGCTGTGTGGCACCTTGGTTAGAGCACTAAGCTTGGAACCAGAAAGACTCATCTTCATGAGGTCAAATCCAGCCTCAGACACTTACTAGATGGAAAAGTCACTTAACCCTGTTTGCCTCAGTTTCCTCATCTGTAAAATGAGCTGGAGAACAAAATGGCAAGCCACTCCAATATCTCAGCCAAGAAAACCCAAAATGGGGTCATAGAAAGTCAGACATGGCAAAAAAACAACTCTCGATAGAGACAGAGAT
Source organism: Trichosurus vulpecula (assembly GCF_011100635.1). NCBI lineage: Eukaryota > Metazoa > Chordata > Mammalia > Diprotodontia > Phalangeridae > Trichosurus > Trichosurus vulpecula. The sequence goes on from NC_050576.1 coordinate 429,030,119, forward strand.
ACATCTTTCAAGGAATCCTCAACACTCACAAGTGTACACACAGGCATGTACATATATATGTTATATACATATATTATCATTCTTAAAGGTGGGATCCATTTTGCTTCAGTCCTTGTGGCTCCATAACTGGCACATAGTGGGTGCTTAATAGATGCTCTCTGATTGACAGAAATGTAAATAGTCCAAAGAAGTAACCCGCTCCCACACACGCAGTTATGTGCCCATAATTATTTTTTTTTTCCTTTTACAAAGTAAGGGTGTTTTGGTGGTTGTAGTTGGATGGGTGGTTGGTTGGTCTTTCAGGACTGCCTCATCTTACCTTACCTAGGCTAGAAGTGCAGTGGCTGCTCACAAGCCCACTCCCTGATGATCAGCATGGAAGTTTTAACTTGCTCCGCTTCCAACATGGACTGGTTTTCCCTACTTAGGCAGCCTGGTGGCCCTGTTTCCAAGAGCTCACCATATAGATGACAGACTTAGTGAGGACCCCCAAAAGGTTTAAGCATCACCGCAGTACCAAACTCACAAACTTAAGCGATTCACTGATGAAACCTCCCCCAGTACCAGGGATTACAGGCATGCATCATCATACCTGGCTCTAAAACATTCAGAGCACAGGAAATCTCTTATGTCCACAGTTCCACGCAACCTAAGAATGTCAGCTCTCAGAAGGGCGCTAGCCATCTTCTAGTCCAATCCCCTTGAGAGATGAGGAAACTGAATAAGAGGAAAGCAACCTTGAAACGAATCCTCTAGAGAAAACTCACATCCAGACACATTCCCTGACTTTCTCAATTGGACATACATTGGTCAAATTCAGGTGGTACTTTTTATGAAATTGTTTATTTTCTGAAATACTCTCTGAAAAATTCTCTGGTGAACTCTGGGAATCTTTACATCACCAGATGAGAAAGGTAACAAAGAGCAGTGGAAACAGTGCTAGGTTTGGAGGGAGAGTTGCTGGATTCAAATCCTGTCTCTGTTGCTGTCTGTCCGTGTAACCTTGGACAAGTCACTTAGTTTCTTGAGGCCTCAGTTTCCTCATCTGAAAAGTTGAGGTATTGATTAGGGACCTTTTGAGGTACCTTTAGGCTCTAGACTGATAATTGTTGATTCTTGTTGGTGCTTGATACAAAACCATTCATCCTCAGAACCTGCTTGGTGACTATTAGCTGCCCCTATGGAGCCAAGCAGAGCCCTTGTCCATTTGGGCTGTTCCTGGAGTCCTTGCAATAAAGTCAGCTAAGCAGTCATTTCTGGCTCCAGTGAATGGGCATTATCTTCTATGGCAGGGTCTCCACCTTCCATATCCCAGCCTAGGACTCAGGTCATTATCTGTGACCAATGAACATCCACTGATAAGGACAAAAGGTTAAGTACAGGAAACAGTGGCATTGTACTTGACAGCCTTCTAATGGAATTTTTTTAAGTAGTCCTCAATACATAGGTATCTTATCAAGTAAGGTTCCAGATACTCAGACCTGGAAACCTTGCCTGAATTGCAGAAACAGGCAGGCCACCTTTCCCTGTTACCCCCAACAAGTCTGAGATATTTCCTTCCTCTTTCCCCGAAGTTTTATCTGTCTTTTGTTTCCACATCAAAGCCCCTTCAGGATCTTCCCCTCCCCTTTCCCCTTTGCAAGCCTTCATATAATAAAGAAAAAAAGTTAGGCAAACCCAACAGACACATCTGGCTCATCTTGTGACAGTATTTCAAGTCATTAAAACTCATTGGAAACTGGTTCACAGACAGAACAGCTGATAGGCAGAGGGGAGAAATGAACCTTCCTGGGCTTGTCAGTCATAGTTATTGTGGAATAAAGTGGAACAAGATAATTGGATCTAAATGCTGGGGGGAAGGGGATGAAGGAATGAAGCACTCTGGGAAGAAGGGAGAGGAAGGATCAGCTTCTGTTCAAAGTCATTCCTTAGCTTTGACTCAAAGCTTGACAATTCGATTTTTTTCCCTTGAATTGCATTGTTATTAAAGATTTACCCAAGTAAGGAAGATCCCAGGTTCCCCCCATACCCCACAACTCACCCTTCTGTCATTGCACTTCCATTCAATACAGAAAATCATTCTGACCAAGGACTGTTGGGAATTTTAGAAGGTTGACTCTACACCAATGGTTATAAAAATGGATTTCTACAACATCTCCTCCTCCTCGTCAGGATCTCTGGCCTCCCAATTCCTCCCTATCCTCCCAGGGGAGCTTCCTCATGAACGTTTCCTTTTCCTCCATAAGCTTAATAATTTTAAGGATGTCTTACCTTTACTTCAGCTTTTTCTATAGATTCTTAGCACAGTGCCTAGCACATAGTAGGTGCTTAATAAATGCCTGACACTGTAGGATGGCTGAGAAGCTGGGAGAAGGCTTATTTCCAGTCACATATATGCAATTAAAGATTCAATTGTGTGATAAGACCCAAAGGATTTGAAGGGCACAGGAAAAAAAATATACTAAGTCTTAGACTGTGAACTCCATGAAATGGGCTTGGAAGCATAGGATGCCTATAAACTTAGGAAATAACTGAAAGTTAAAAGTACTTCCTAATCCAAAGTAAAAGAAACATTTGGGATAAACCCATCAACTCAACAGAAAGAACGAAGTTCAAAAGGCAGATTGAAGCTTTGCTTGGGAGTCCTCTGCCCGCCTTTTAGCCCCTACTTGGCTATGGTAGGTCAATAGCATCAGCTATAAATGGATGAATGAAAAGGCATTTATTAAGCTCTTACTCTGTGTTCTGCCTCTACCATATACTGGTTGTAAAGCCTTGAGCAAGCAAGCACTTAATGTCTCAGTACTCTAGGCAAATCTTGAAGTTTATAAATTGCAGAGAAAGGATTGATTGAACTTGTTACAGGGTATTTTCCCACCTGGGAAGTCTGTTCCACAGTGAAATGAATGACAGGTCTAGTCCTTATTCCTACCCTTACTCTGGGCCAAGCATTGTGCAAAGAGCAGAGAATACAAATAGAAAATCAAATCCATACTCCTTAGAGAGATTACCAATATTACCAATACCAGCTGAGAGGTAGATAGAAAAACCCTGAGGTCATGAGGGCACATCAGCAAGCCAGATTGGAAATACCCATGAGTGCAGAAGACATGGCAGCTGGTAAGATGATCAGGACTGAAGAACTTTATGACTAAAGAGCATCTTTTGCACTCTTATCAGAAGAAAGGCTTAACAGTTATTAGACAAGAGACTGGTAGACAAGAGACAAGATGACCAACAGCATGTATTCCAAAAAAATGAAGGCTGGAAACTGGTGGCAAAGCTCTCTAGCCATAAAACCATTAGAGGCTTCCATCAAGTGAAGTAGCAGATCACCATCCAGCAGCAACCCCAGGAGAGCAGAGGGGAGTAACACCCAGCAGAGACTGATCAGCTTGCAAGACCAGCAAGAAAAAGGGCCAGGGCACCGTGATGCTATGACAATGGGACCTCAGGGCCTGACAGCATCAGAAGCATGAATGGCCCCTCTATGCATATACACTGCTTTCTTTACTTCCTTCCTCTTCACTTGATATATTCTTCCTTAGATATATCCACTAATCCATTGCTGCGGGCATTTGTAAGAGAATATACCCTGGGTTTATGAGAGAGCTATTTTATTGCTAGTGTTTTTTGTATGCTATTTTATTAAGTGTCTTTATTTAAGAGTAATTATGACTACTGACTATCTCGTGTAAGTAGACACATAGGCGGGGGCTCACACTCCATGGTTTTCAGTAGATGTAAAACCAGAGTACTTGGACCTTGGGGTTTTCTTTTGTTTTTCTTTTTTCTTCCCTGGGGGAATCTTAATTTTGAAGGGTTCTATATATCAAACCCTGAAACACTTAACTCATCTCTTTTTGGATAATTTTATAAGACATTTATCCTAGGAATTTGAACATATCAGATTTGTAGGCATTAATTTCAAACAGGAAACTACCCAGATCATCTTTTATTCTGTTTTTTTGAAAGCTTAAATTAAAAATTAGTTTTCCATTCTCAGGAGGGAGCCATTCACCACCCTTACCAAAAAATCATAAAGTATCATGATCTTCACTCCCATTTTGCAGTAGAGATAAGGACATGGAGTTTTAAAGAAAATAAAAGTTTGGAAAGGATTTCTGGATTACCATCTCTTACTTCTGTTTCTTTGAAGGCTCTCATCAACTATTATATTAAAGAGAACTTCGTAAAGCAGCTACATTAATTTCTTCTGTGAATGGTAATTAAAGGGTTTATTTTCTTTGTGAAATAAAATATACTCATATTTTCTCCTATATAGTTCTTCCTCATTAGACCACTATTATATTCAAAATAGTGGAGAAAGGGAGAGCTCTAGTTGCTTGAATCTTCTCATTAACTGAGAGTTATTATCTAGACCAGGTGTACTTAGCTAGGTGTAGTTAGGTTAGAGGATTTCAGGCAGCCCAAACAAATCTTAGCCCTCAGTTGGCAGTTTATTCATGGTGTACAAAGAAATTTAGCAGGTACAGATCACTGTATACAAAAATGTACAAGATCCATGGGCTTCTATCTCACTGACATTCTGAAGTCCCCACTTTTGTTTCAAAGGGGAGAATAAAGTCACCCAAGAACTCTACCAGGCATCTGACTAGCTCTAGATGGCCCAACTATATTACAGGACTATAAAATTTTATTTTGAGATAGAGAAAAGGGATATCAGTACTCCAAGCTAAGGTGAGAAAAACCCACCTGCCAGATATTCCTAACTAGACTCTAACCTGTCATATCAGATAAGCTTGAGTGCAGGAATTGGCAGAATCTTTTTAGTCAGAGAACACACTCATGTCTAGCTACTCCCTAATATTTACCAATCATTTTAGCTATTTCTGACTGTATATTCCCCCACCTTTAGGTGAAAAGGACCAGTCCAAACAGTCTACATAACAAGGCTAGCAACTGTTCTGAGGTTTCATCAGATCTATAACTGTGAATTGTTATTTCTGGGGCAAGAGGCAGAAAACGTACCCTTGGCTCAAGGTATGTGGCCAACACCCTGGAACATGGGTATCAGAGTAAGAGGGAGAAACTAACCCCTGTGGATTATTTGGTAGCTTCTGGTACAATCCAATCTACAAAATACATATCAGGTACTTTCTAAACACTGAGATAAGGGAGGGAAATACAAAGACAAAATGAAAATAGCCCTACCCTCAAGGAGGTTACATTCTGGGTTCAGTGGTACAGGGAGAGGTGGCGGCGGGGGGGGGGGGGGGAGCATATTGAGTTCCATGTTGGTCACATTGACTTTGAGATACCTAAGGGCTATCCAGTTGGAAATGTCCAGTAGGCAGTTGATGGTATGGGACTGGACTTCAGAAGATGGATTAGGACTCCCTAGATAAATCAGCATCATCTGTAAATAAATACATCTTTGAATATATTCATTGAAGCTGATGAGATGAGAGACAGAATCAGAGAGTTAGAGAGAAGCAGGTTAGAAGGAAAAAAAGACATCATGTAACTTCCCATTTTAATGAATTATCCTTAATAACTAGAAGTTAGGCAGTTCCAAAATGGTAGGTGTGAGTTTCTCTACCAAGCAGCCCCTGTCTTCCACCATCACTATCTCTATTTACATGAGGGCACTTCCAGCTCTCCTTATTCATTGTGATGGTGGATAAAGCCTCACCCTAAGCATGGGCTGATCTCGGGTCTGGACCCTTGATGAAGCAAGAAGGTAGTGAGATGGAGTACTTTCCAGGTATCTGAATGAATAGACATCTGCCAGAATGACCTTATCTTCGACCTTGGGGAAGGGTGGGGGGGGGTGTAATTTATGAAATCTCTCTGATCACTTACCTGTGTAGCTCCAGGCTTCCTCTTTTTTTCTGGAGACCACCCCCTGAACAAATTAGACAAGCTTCCTTCATAGACTTTTCATTTAGGCTGTGCTGAGACACACCTAATTTAACCATTATGATTGACTTGACCAGGTTGTCAAGCCTTTGCTCATGCTCCAGAGGAGAATGTTTCAAGAGACCTGAGAGATAGACTCAAGTTGCTAACATTGATATCCAAGATGGTCCTTCCATTCTTTTGGGACATATGGGGAAGAAATGAAGATGTGGAAAAAGTTATTGCCAACATAAACAGCAAATGGAAGGTCACCAACAGGAAGCACTCAAAGCATGCACAACCTACATCTAGGACAGGACCTTCTGGCTGCCAGAGCATATTCAGGCTGGAGACAAAACAGGGTGACTTTCTATTTTCATCCCTTTTTGCAGTGTTTGAATAGGGTTGGTATTTGAACCTGATGATTTCCATTGGCCTTGGGACATTTACCCTCGTGGGTATGAAAGGTTTCGTTTCTTAAGCTGGCAAATATAATAAAGTTGCTAATTGGTTGAAAGAAGAAGAAAAAAAAACAAGCAAGTTTTACCATTGCTCTGGGATGTGTACTCCCAATAATATTATCTAGAATCCCTTCAGCAGGGGCCACTGTGGAGCTGGATGAGCTAGCTAGGATCTGAACCTCAGAATGACTCTTCTCTAGCCCCTTTAAAAGAACCACAGCTGTTCTCCAAATCCTTCTGAGAGCAATTAAGCCACACCTGGCCATGAACTCTAACTGCAAGCCAATAAGGCAGCACCAATAGCAGCATTATCAAGAATAAAATGGTTAGACGGGTTTAGTCCTCGAGACCTGGTGGAAAGTTTCCAACGTGAGCACAAACTAGAGATTGGTGAATGGGTGACAGCTGAAATCAAACCAATCAGCCAACCCACCATTTTCTTTCTTCCTATTTTCAAAATGACTTTTGATCGGAGTGTGGATAGTCTATGCTGCTGCACAGATAACAAGGAAACATAGAACTGGCCCCATTCCCTGGCTTTCCTATGATAGCTAAGGGAAAAAGAAGCAATAAATGAAAATTAGGTTCCAAGAATGGGGAAGAGACATATGACCTAAGACACCAAAAAAAAAAAATGGTTCTGATGGGAGTGTTGTCTTGTTTTCTTTTGTTTCATTTTTTTTTGAGTAGGTAAAAAAGGCCCTCTTTTGTCTGATTTCTTATCTAACCTAATCACTGAATGGGTGTTGCCTCAGGTAAACTGAGACCTGGGAAAGACCATTGCTGAAAAAGGCCAAGGTTTCCCACTGCATCCAGGGCCATCTCTAGTCATACTGATCTACGTAGATGGAGAGGTTGTGAACAATAGAGGGAAAAAAGGAGGAAAAAAAGTAGAGAGGGTAAGAGAACAGAAGGAAGTTCTGAAGAAAAAAGACCAACAGGATACTTGGAAAACAATATGTTGAATTCATTAGACACATTTTTATGTAGACAGAATGGATATTTGATCATGAAGTATAAAACTTAGCATCATAGGGATCTTAGAGGTCATCTAATCCAACCCCCTGGTTTTACAGGTGAAGAAATTAAAGTTCAGAGAAATTAAGTCACTTGTCCAAGGTTACACAGATAGTGAGTGAGGCAGAATTTGAGCCCAAATCTTCTGAATCAAAATCCTTTATTCTTTCCACTGTAACAGGACAGATCAGATTAAAGTCAACAGCCAGCAGACTAAGTGAATCTCAGTATGGGCCACAGTCAGTGAATAGCAACCTCTAAACCAAGAAGGGTCCTTTTTGAAAGTAACCAATTTAAGTATGATCAGACAGAATCAGTGATGAATTTCTTGAGGGAAAAACTTCTTTTTTCAATTTTTCATAGATTCTACAAACTTTATTCAAATAACTATGAGAACAAGCCCCAAAATATGAATTCCAACTTCAAATCTGGAAATACTTGAAGATTTTTTTTCTCTAAGTACTCCATCCCACTTTCTAAAGTTTACTTGTGGTAGAAGCAGCCAAGTAAATAGACCATAGACCATCAGAAGATCATTCATTAGCATTTCTTAGGGGGAAGTCATCTGAAAGACACAAGGGGGAGGTGGAGCCTTTCAATGAAGGGATGATCTTAATCCAGTTGAGAAATGTCAACGTTTTTGAGTTGAAGAAAAACAACATGCTCTGAATGAGAACACTTGATTGATGGCTTCGGAAAGGCACAAAAGCGTTGCTGAGATTTGTTCTTGTGTCTTTTGTGATGTATCTGAATCATACAAAATAATGAATGTGTCAAGGTTGTTGGGAGGGATTTGAGCAGGCAGAATAACTGAGGTTCAAAAGTCTTGTTGTCTTTGTTCAACACAGCAGTTGTGAGATGTCCTAGAAGTTTGATGGGCATTCAAGTCACATACAAAATTTCAAGCAGAGGAAGACAAGTAGGATTTGTAAGAGACAAAGAAAATACTTATTAGATGCAAGGCTCTGAGCCCACTTCCACAAACCTATATATTTTTTTAATGACTAGATTTTGTTCATTTTAAAGGATGTTTCTAAATTTATGCCCACACTAACACAGTCCAGAAGGGTTCTTTTGTTTTACACACACACACACACACACACACACACACGTGTGTGTGTGTGTGTGTGTGTGTGCACATGTGTAATTCCGTGGTCTTCTTGACTTCAAGGTCAGCTCTCTATGCATGGCCCTATGATCCTACGATGATGGGAGTGGGGGTAGAATTATAGGGGAGGAAGGTAATGGAACATATAACCTGGACATAAAGAATCATTATCGTTCACACAAATAACCACCCCCCACCCCAGGAGTTCCTTATATCACTGAAATTACAGGTCTAGATCCTAGCCTTAATGAGTTAGTCAGGTAACATTTATTAAGTGCCTACTATGTGCCAGGAGTTGTGCTAAGCCCTGGAGATACAAAGAAAGACGAACAGTAAAACAAAACAAAAATCAGTCTACTCTCAAAGAACTCACAGTCTAAAGGGGGAGCCCACATGCAGACAGCAGCAGGAAGGAGGAGATGAAGAAAAGAAGAAGAAGAAGAAGAAGAAGAAGAAGAAGAAGAAGAAGGAGGAGAAGAAGAAGATGGTGATGATGATGATGATGATGATGATGGTGACGATGATGAAGGAGAAGATGAAGGAGGAGGAGGAGGAGGAGAAGGAGAAGACAGAGAAGCTTTATAACCTTGACATTTTAAGAGTTACATTGTAGGTTTTGTAATTGTCTCTCCACTGGCATTTCCCAAATGATATTTGAATTCTTGCCCTCCTTTTTCAAGTCCAAAAGCCTCTTTATTTTGATAGCAAATTGGAGATTTACTGTATTTCTTTAAAGGAGTGAAGAGGAAGCAGGGTTATCTGTGAAACTCTGGAAGAGATCATTAATCCATGCAGTCTTTGGCAGGACTTTTTTTAATTGCTTGTTTAAATATTTTGTAGCCTTACTTTCATCCTCCAATGGATTTCTACCTATGCAGATAATGTCCCCTCATCCTGTGCAGAATCTTGTCTAAATCTTTCTATGAATCCTTAATAGAGGATTGTAAAATCATAGGATCATGTCTTGAGGTAGAAGAGACGTCAGAGGACACCTATTCCATTTCTTCTCATTATGTAGTGAGGAAACTGAGGCCTGTTATGCCGGTAAACATGAGACATGAGACTTGAACCCTGGGCTTCTGACACCTGAGGAATGTGCTGGAGGACTTCCATGGGTTTATACATTCATTCATTCATTCACTCATTCATTTAACACATTTACTAATACAAGTGAATTGGATTTAAGTGAGGCAGGACTGTGCAAAGCCATTAGTCTCACTCTCTCCTCTGGAACCATCTGGGTCCAGTGGCAAGATATAGATCAGGATGACTGGAGATGGCCCTGGACATTGAGTTAATTGGAGGTGAAATATATCTTCTTCTTAGAGACAGCTGCAAGGCACTGTGGATAGAGCACCACCTGCCTAAAATCAGGAAGACCTGAGTTCAAATGTGACCTCAGATACTTAATAACTGTGTGACCCTGGGTCAAGTCACTTAATTTCTGTTTGCCTCACTTTTCTCAACTGTTAAATTAAGATAATAGCATCACCTCCCTTCCAGGGTTGTTGTATCTAATAAGATAATATTTGTAAAGTGCTTAGCACATAGAAGGCACTTTATAAATGTTAGCCATTACTACTACTACTAAGTCACGACATCTGCTTCCTGATGTCATGGTCTGTTACGGGCTCCCGAAGCCTCGCAACTATACTCGGGGTTTCCCCCAAGCCCCAGGCCTTTGCCTAGCAAAGGACCTGATCTCGGGGACAATAAATGGGGAGGGAGCCGAAAGATGGTGAATGACTCCGTTTATCATTTCAGCAAGCAGCACTTTTATATCTTTAGTGACATAGGTACATTCTTTGGTTACGTGGGTGAAGGACAGGTAAAAATCAAGACACCTGGATACTAGCAACACCCCAACTCCGCCTACTCTCCTCCCCTTCTTTTCCTGCGCTAACCCGAAGCTCCCTGCGGATAAGCAGTCAAAGTAAAGAACAGGAAACTCCATGTGCTCTGGCAAGCCCGGTCAGAGAACCGGAAGTTCCATGTGGTCAGGCAGGTCTGGGCAAAGACCTGGAATTGCCAGGGAGGCAACAAAGGTGAGACCCCTCCTCCTGGCTCCACCCATATCTCAGAGCCCTGAGTTTGTCTCAGCAGGCTCCTGGGCGTGAAGGTCCGAGGAGGACAGGGCTCGGCTCTAACTCGGCCCCTAAGATGGTCCTCTTTTAGAAGGAATGACAAACAATGACAACAATTTACTAATAGTAACAACAATTCCAAAGCAGCATTCTGTTACCTCCAATTCTTGCCGCATGTGTGCGCTTCTGTCGACTAAACCTTGAAATCCCTTCACAGCGTCATTCTATCATTCTGTCTCTCTCTTCTTTTTTTTTAACAGCCAAACTCTTAGACAAAGCTGTCTATTCTTTGGGCCTCAGTATTATCGAGTTCCACTCACTTCCTGAAACTTACCAGTCCAGCTTCGAATCCTACCACTTAACTGAAAATGCTCTCTCCAAAGTCACCAGCAATCTGGCAATTAAAAAGTCCAGGGGCCTTTTCTCAGTCTTCATCTTTCTCAACCTATCTGTAATTTTTGACTTGACCACTTACTCCTCCTAGAATCTATCTCCTCCTAGACATTTGTGATACCTCTCTGTGATACGAAAGATGATAAAGGTTCCCTTCTTCTTTGTCTTAGCAGTACTTAACCTCCTTTGTGGATTCATCACCCATGTGCCACTCCTTCTGCGTGGGTCTGTCCCAGGGCTCTATCCTTATCCTCTCTCTCTCTCTCTCTCTCTCTCTCTCTCTCTCTCCTTCTGTGTGTGTCTCTGTCTTTCTCTCTGTGTGTGTGTCTCTCTCTGTCCCTCTCTTTCTCTCTGCGTGTGCCTGTCTGTCTGTCTCTCTCTTTGAGTCTCTCTGTCTCTGACTCTATGTCTCTCTGTCTGTGCCTGTCTCTGTCTGTCTGTCTGTCTGTCTGTCTCTCTCTCTCTCTCTCTCTCTCTCTCTCTCTCCCCTTTTCTTCCTGTACAAGTCTTGAATCACAAAACCACATGTAGAATATCCTTCGCCTTCAATGTCCCATAGAAATCTGTAACTCAACAATCTCAAAACTAAAGGATGATCTTCCACTTGAAACTCACTCCTCTTCCTATCTTTTCTATTTCTATCAAAAGTCTCACCTCTATTCTAGTCGCTCAGATTTACAACCCAGCAGTCATACTTACCTCTTCCCGTTCCCACACCTGTGATAATGCAATCAGTTGCCAAGTCTGATTTTCTCTCTTTAATGTCTCCATCTTTCCAGTCCCATGCCTACCATCCGAGTTCAGACCCTCACTGCCTCTCACTTGTTCTATAGCAATAGGCTCCTAATTGATCTCTCTAGTTCTAGTCTTTGCTCTTCCTTGCCACCCATCATAGAGCTGCCAAAGTGATGATCCTAAAGCCCTGGTCTAGAGATGTCACCATCATGTTCATGAAGCTTTTGAAGATCTTGAATGCCTCTGAAATAAACTTTAGATAACTTTAAGAACATTTTGATTAACATCAAATGGGGTATAAAATGAAGAAATGTACAATTACCCAAGTGATCAAGGAGGTTGTCCTGAATAGAATTCAAATCAAAGAGGAATTCCATATAGGTTTTTGGGTCCTTGAATTACTCCTATTTGTGAATGAAATTGCACTGGTTGAATCAAGTCTCAGACCACTGAAGAGCTACTTAAAGGAGGTCTGGAATCATTCTACCAAGTTTGGCCCAACTATTAACCTACTGGGCAGCTAGGTGGTACAGTGGATAGAGTGCCAGGTTTGAAGTAAGGAAACCTGAGTTCAAATCTGGCTTAGATACTTGATAGCTGTCTGACCCTGGGCAAGTCATTCGTCCTGTTTGCCTCAGTTTCTTCATGTATAAAATGAGCTGGAAAAGGAAATGGCAAACCACTCCCATGTCTTTGCCAAGAAAACCCCAAATTGGGTCACGAGGCATTGGACGTGATTGAAACAACTGAACAATAAAAACATCAACCTACCAGATGAATTTGCTTACTGACTAGACTATGATATGCAATCAGATTGACAGCCCATAGAACCCTTACACTGGTACACATATTTTGGACTAATCATTGTTCAGTGACTTTTCAGTTGTGTCTGACTCTTTGTGATACCATTTGAGATTTTCTTGGCAAAGATACAGGAGTAGTTTTGCCATTTCCTTCTCCAGCCCATTTTACAGATGAGGAAACTGAGGCAAACAGGGTGAAGTGACTTGCCCAGGATAACACAGCTAGTAACTGTCTGAGGCCAGATTTGAACTTTGGTCTTCCTGACTCTAGGCCCAAGGCTCTAACCAATGTGCAGCCTAGCTGACTGGACCAATAATACAAACAGAAAAGGAGTTGAGACTAAAATTGAACAAGAAGAAACTGGAAATGTTCTTGAAAAACTTCCTAGTTCTTTTCTCCATAATTGCCTGCTCTTCAGTTCCAGTGTGTCATGAGCTGTCAACGAAGTTGGAAAATTAGTCTTTTGAGTTAAGCATCAAAATTCATCTAGGTCTTCTAAGGACAATTTTGTCCAAGGTTACCTAACTATAATACACATTAAGTTATCAGAACATATACCATGTCTTATAATATATAAATCAAAACTAATGACAATCCTCTACATATTAGAATTTTCAAAGTCTACTATTAGTTTTTTTTTAATTTATTATTTTTAAAGTTGGTATGATGACTTAAATTAATGCTCAGACCTGAGTAGAAAATTCTAAGGCTTGCCTTTAAACTCTCTTTCGTAAACATGGAAAAAAAAACACAGACTCTTGACTCTTTTATGTGGGACAATTTATCCTATTCAATCTCCCTCCTCCTTTTTCTTCCTGTGCAATTTTCTTTCTCACCCCTTTATTTTTTTGGGTGTCATCTCATCAAAGTCACCTTATATCCATACCTTCTGTCTACATATACTCTTTCTAATTGCTCTTATAGTAATGAAGTTGTTAAAAGTTACAAACATTGTCCTGCTATATAATGTGAACAGTTTAACCTCATTGAATCTTATGTTCTAACTAAACTGAAACTAAAGTGAAAGAGTACTAAGACATGTAGTTAGCACACACTATATCATTCCTTAGTTACCCTGAGAACATAAAAGCACAGTTACTTTTTAAAAATAAATAATTTAAAAATAAGATCAATATTTAAAAGTCAAAAAGGAGAACTAAGGAATACAAACAAAACAAAACCAAAATCGTTGCTATTCATGTGCAAATAAGAGGCTATTTCTCCACAGGCATTGAATGAATATAATTTTTATTTGACATTTTGCACTCAATTATAACCCTTTACTTTCCTATTTAATTGTTTAATCAAGTTTTTTATGCAAATTTTGATTTTTTGCTAAATTAAGAGACTTTTGGCCTAACTTTTGGAAGATTTATTGACTCTCCGCAAATTTCTGGCAATGGAAGAAAACTGTACAACTGCTATTGTCTCATATTTCATACAACATACAAGCAGAAGCAGAATGACTAATTAAAAAACAAGGAAAGAGGATTATGAGACAAAAAAACGTAGGAATTATAACCATGGCATGAAGAGTTTTGTGGCAAATTACAAATCAACACTAGCTTTTTAAATGGAAGTCATCCAAAATTAACATCTGTAGCTTCAGAAGTCTTGGGATCCCAAGAGCCTAGAAGTTTCTGGATAAGGCAGTTGAATTCAAATCTAGTCTATACATTCACAAAGGAAATACAGTATTTTTGGTTATCTCAACAATCTGACATACTGGAAAAATCCAAATATGAAAAATAGGCACAAAAGAAGTTTTCTTTTCTTTTTAAATGAAGAAAACAGATGAATTATCTGTTGATACACTAATTAAAAGTAACAAAGAAAATATTTATAAGAATCTGAACAAAACTAAGCATACAGGTGCAATATTGAGCAAATTTTGATTTGATTATACATAGACATCAAGAAACATTTTCATTTATAAAGTATTTCAAATTGCCATTATTATTCTAATGCTCCCCAGTTATCAATAAGATGACCTTTGCTTTGCCTTCTAATGCTGACCAATTTTCTGGGTGACTTGATACTCCACCTGGAACTGTTTCCTGAGCTGGTCAGGTTGGTGTATTTAGTGGAAACTTTAGTCTCATCTTCCCAAACTGGCCATGAGAGATGGTCCCTAGAAGGGTCACCTACATCAGTAAGTAGATCTTCAAGAGTAATCTGAGGTGACTCCCATCCCTCGATCTCATCTGGTTTCTTAGATTGCATATTCTGTTTTAACACCAAACTGTCCCAAAATCCACATTTCTTTTCAGTCTTCACATCTTCTTTTATTCTTGAGTTAGTTCCTTTAAACTTTGGAGATTTGCATTTTTCTAGTGGTTGCTGTTCATCATCTTTATTAAACATTGAGGTCACTTCTTTCCAACCTCGGAAACTGGCTCCCTGAACCTTCGTGGCAAGTTGAGACACTGAGGAGGTAAATTCATCTTGAAGTAACTGGTCCTTGTTCTGGGAGGAGGCAGTGGCCGCGGTTTGCCCTCTCCTCGGCTCTCGTCTTCCTCGGGAGAATCATCAGAAGCACTTTGCTCTTGCTCAGTTTCCACATGCTACAGTAGGGTTGGGGGCATTCTCTTCCCCACCCCTCTTTAAACTTGCTGGAATTCCGTCGGTCACGGTGACTGGTTGAGGATCCGTAATTTTTTTTTTGTGGGTTTATGATTTCAGTGAGGGGCCCCCACCGCCGGCTAGAACCCAGAGCCGGAGCAGAAGCCAGAACCACTGGAGTCTCTGCCACCAGCCGGGGGCTCCGCCATGTTAGTTCATCAACAGATTTTTTCAATTTCTATTTTGCGTTCTGGTTCTTCTTTCTTTTTTTTTTTTTTATTGTGTGTAATTTATTTAAGATTTTTTGTTTTCAGCACTGATTTTCACAAGACTTTAAATTACAAATTTTCTCCCCATTTTTACCCTCCCCCCACTCCAAGATGGCATATATTCTGATTGCCCCGTTTCCTAGCCAGCCCTTCCTTCTGTCACCGCACTCCCCCCGCCCCATCCCTTTTTACCTTACTTTCTTGTAGGGCAAGATAAATTTCTTTGCCCCATTGCCGGTATATCTTATTTCCTAGTTTCATGCAAGAACTTTCTTTTTTTGAACATCTGTTTTTAAAACTTTGAGTTCCAAATTCTCTCCCCTCTTCCCTCCCCACCCACCCTCAATAAGAAGGCAAGCAATTCAACGTAGGCTACATGGGTATCATTATATAAAACCCTTCCACAATACTCATGTTGTGAAAGACTCACTATATTTTGCTCCTTCCTAACCTATCTCTCTTTATTGAATTTTCTCCCTTGACCCTGTCCCTTTTCAAAAGTGTTTGCTTTTGATTACCTCCTCCCCCCATCTGCCCTACCTCCCATCGTCCCCCCTTTTTTATCTTCTTCCTCCTTCTTTCCTGTGGGGTAAGATACCCAATTGAGTATGTATGGTATTTCCTCCTAAGGTCAAATCTGATGAGAGCAAGATTCACTCTTTCCCCCTCACCTGCCCCCTCTTCCCTTCCTAGAGAACTGCTTTTTCTTGCCACTTTTATGTGAGATAATTTACCCCATTCTATCTCTCCCTATCTCCCTCTCTCAATATATTCCTCTCTCATCCCTTAATTTGATTTTATTTTTTTAGATATCATACCTTCGTATTCAACTCACCCTGTGCCCTCTGTGTGTGTATATATATATGTATGTATATATACATATATATATATATACATATATATGTATATATACACATATACATGTATGTATATATGTATATTCTCTTCAGCTACCCTAATACTGAGGTCTCATGAATCATACACATCATCTTTCCTTGTAGGAATGCAAACAAAACAGTTCAACTTTAGTAAGTCCCTTATGATTTCTCTTTCTTGTTTACTTTTTCATACTTCTCTTTATTCTAGTGTTTGAAAGTCAAATTTTCTATTAAGCTCTGATCTTTTCACTGAGAAAGCTTTAAAGTCCTCTATTTTATTGAAAATTCATATTTTGCCTTGGAGCATGATACTCAGTTTTGCTGGGTGGGTGATTCTTGGTTTTAATCCTAGCTCCATTGACCTCCAGAATATCATATTCCAAGCCATTTGATCCCTTAATATAGAAGCTGCTAGATCTTGGGTTATCCTGATTATGTTTTCACAGTACTCAAATTGTTTCTTTCTGGTTGGTTGCAGTATTTTCTCCTTGATCGGGGTGCTCTGGAATTTGTAGACAATATTCCTTGGAGTTTTCTTTTAGGGATCTTTTTAGGAGGTGATTGGTGGATTCTTTCAATTTCTATTTTGCCCTGTGGCTCTAGAATATCAGGGCAGTTCTCCTGGATAATTTTTTGAAAAATGATATCTAGGCTCTTTTTTTGATCATGGCTTTCAGGTAGTCCAATAATTTTTAAATTATCTCTCCTGGATCTATTTTCTAGATCAGTGGTTTTTCCAATGAGATATTTCACATTGTCTTCCATTTTTTTCATTCTTTTGGTTCTGTTTTATAATATCTTGATTTCTCATAAAGTCACTAGCTTCCACTTGCTCCAATCTAATTTTTAAGGTAGTATTTTCTTCAGTGGTCTTTTGGACCTCCTTTTCCTTTTGGCTAATTCTGCCTTTCAAGGCATTCTTCTCCCATTGGCTTTTTGGAGCTCTTTTGCCATTTGCGTTAGCCTATATTTTAAGGTGTTATTTTCTTCAGTATTTTTTTGGGTCTCCTTTAGCAAGTCATTGACTTGTTTTTCATGGTTTTCTCGCATCCTTCTCATTTCTCTTCCCAATTTTTCCTCTACTTCTCTAACTTTCTTTTCCAAATCCTTTTTGAGCTCCTCTATGGCCTGAGACCAGTTCATGTTTTTCTTGGAGGTTTCTGTTGTAGCCTCTTTGACTTTGTTAACTTCTGTCTGTATGTTTTGGTCTTCTTTGTCACCAAAGAAAGATTCCAATGTCTGAGTATGAATCTGACTCTGTTTTTACTGCCTGGCCATGTTCCCAGCCAATTTACTTGACCCTTGAGTTTTTCATTGGGGCATGACTGCTTGTAGAGTAGAGAGTACTTTGTCCCAAGCTTGAGAGGCTTCGCTCTTGTTTTCAGAGCTATTTCTAGACAGCAAGCTCTGCCACACCAGTGCTCCTCCTCCCCCAAGAACCACCAACCTGGACCTGACTCAGATCTAAGCTGGCTCTGCACTCCCGCTCTGATCTGCCACTTAATTCCTCCCACCGGGTAGGCTTGGGGCCGGAAGCAACTGCAGCTGTAGGTCTGTAAGCAGGATCAGAGCTGCATCACCTCCACTGTCCCTTGGGCAGTGGCCAAACCGCAAACTCCTTTCACTCTGTCCCAGCAGCTTTCCTCACTAACCTTTTCTTTTTGTCTTTCTTAACCTTTCTTTTGTCTTTGGTGTTTGTGGGTTGAGAAGTCTGGTAACTGCCACAACTCACTGATTCAGGGTTCCACTGTTCCACTGGGTTTCTGGTCTGGTTGGTCCAGGCACAGCTCATGCTGGGCTCTGCTCCCCTCTGCTCCCAGTTCTGTGCAATAGACCTTACCCCTTGACCATACAGGCTGTCCTGGGCTGGAGCCCTGCTTCCTTCTGCTATTTCGTGGGTTCTGCAGTTCTAGAATTGGTTCTGAGCCATTTTTTTATAGGTTTTTGGAGGGACTCGGCAGGGAGGTCACGCTAGTCCCTGCTTTCCAGCCGCCATCTTGGCTCCACCCCCCCATCCTTCTTATTGTTACATCCACATTTATAATGAAGTGATTACAGCAAGCCTGGAAATGTTTAACGTACTACATTACCCAAGTTGATCCAGTTGCATTTGTTAGTTAAGCAGTCAGTCACTCAATAAACATTTATTAAGTATCTACCATGTGCCAGGCATTGTGCTAAGTGCTGGGGATACAAAAAGAGGCAAAAGACAGACCGTGCCCTAATTATTGGGGGAAAACAGCAAGTAAGCAAATGTGTACAAACAAGTTATATACAGGATAAGTAGGAAATAATTGAGAGAATGAAAGAACTAGAAATAAGAGAAGTTGGGAAAGACTTCCTATAGAAGATGAGATTTTAGTTGGGACTTAAAGGAAAAGGGGAGGAAGTAGGTAAAGATGAGGAGGGAAAGCATTCCCAGTGTGGGGGATGGACAGAGAAAAAGCCCTGAGTCAAGTCTTATTTTGAGTTTTGTCAGTGGCTCACTCTCTTTGTGATTTTTCCATGATTCACAGTCAAACAGCACCAGTCCAAGAATATTGGGATAAAAAAAAAATGGGCTTTCATAGCAAGTGGCTTAGGAAGAACTGACGGCACTGTCTTTTTGTTTGTTTTTTTATTTTTATTTTTCCAAATGGGATTCACCCCAAGCTCCTATTCCTAATTGTTTCTGGGCTTAACTCATTGTCCACCTGTAACATTTGGCCAGGATAAACACACTGTTGGACTAATTCAATTAAGTATCCATCCAACTGTGCCATAAATTGGTCAACAAGAACCTTTCACCTACTTTCGTCTTTCCTTTGTGGAGGTCTGTATCAACTTCTCTTGAGAACACCATGGCATAATAGTTCGTGTACACTTGGAGTCAGGAAGGTCACCAACACCAACTAATAAGTCACTTGACTTCTCTGGGTCTCAGTTTCCTCAAAAGAGGGGATTGGACCTGATGACCTCTTAGGTTCCTTCCAGCTCTGGACCCTTGCAGTCTCTTCTAGATCAGTCCTACAATTATATGATTGTAAGAAATGCCAGTGTTTGGCTTTTGAAAAATCCATCAACCTTTTTTCTCTTTAATTCCTAGGTCCTGAGGAATTATTTTCTGCCTTCATTCATTTATCCCAAAGGTACTGCTATAGTGCTGCTATGTGCTGGGCTCTGTGCTACATTTTAGAGACACAAAGATATAAAACAAAACAGTCCTGATGGAGGGAATCCTGAGTAGAACCAAATCAAAAAGGAATTCCCTTAGATAATGAAGTACTCTAATGGCTTGCCCCTAAGACAAAAACAAAATAAGTCAAGGAGCTTACATGATATGGGGCAGGGGTGGGGGGGAGGAGGAAAAATACAAATACAGACAAGTGTGTATTTGTGTGTGTGTGCACACACTTGTCTGTATTTGTGTGCATATATATAATTGTGTATAAGTATATATATGCATGCCTATGTATTTTATGTATACTGTGATATGCATACAAAATATGTATACTAAGAATGTATACAAAATATATAGATACACAAAATGAATGAATGAAAAGGCATTTTAAACACTTATGCTTGGGTATGATGCGCATCCCTGGGATTATAAATTAAGAACAAACAAACGAGGGAGTCCGCCCTTAAGGAGCTTACCTTCTAAAAGAAGACGATACCACGTATACGGAAGTGATGGCCACTTTGGAGTGATTTGCAGAGATGGCACCTTTTAAAATATGAAGCAAACAGTGAGGTTTAGAGGAGAAGGAGCTAAGATTGGCCAGAGAGGGAGCCCCGGAACGCTTCTTCCCCTACCAGGATGATGTGCGCAGGGGCTCCCTCTGGTGGTGCTGATGGACACAGGTGTCCCCTCCCGCCCTCGCCTATGCGGCTCTCACCGCACTCAACGTCAATGAAGCAGGATATCTCCGAGCCTGGACTAGCTCAGGAGTCTCTCCTTGGACCTCTTCTGTTTAACATGATTCCTTGACTTGGCTAAAGGAAGCGATGACGTGCTCAGGAGATCTGAGGATGCCGCAAAGCTGGGAGGGCTGGCTAACACAAAGAGGACCAAGTGAGGAGCCAAAAGGAGCTTGACCGTCTCTAGGGCACAGGCTGGATCTCATGAAATAAAACTCAAGAGAGATAAATGTAAGTTCTTGGGTACAAAACATCAACCCAACAAATATAGGATAAGGGAAATATGGACGGACAGACCTCATTTTCCATTCGCAACAGCCCTGGAAGATAGGTGCTATTGTTAGCCCTATTTTGCAGATTAGAAAGCAGAAGTTAAATGACCTACCCAAGGTCACTTAGGTAGCACAAGTTTAGGGCTGCTTTTGAACTTGGGTCTTCCTCATTCCAGGGTCAGCATTCTATCCACGACAGCACCTAGCTGCCTCTAGAACATAGATACACACACACACACACACACACACACACACACACACATCTCCAAATCCTACAAACGATACATATTAATTGTGTGCTAATTATAACGATAACAATCCCTTAACCTCTCAGAGAGTCAGTCCTTTTTTTAGAGCAGATGTCTGGTCTAAAAACATGTTATGAGCTCCCCAGGCTGATGGAAATTTGCACATACTCTAATCATCTTGGAGAGGGCTCTAGCACTGGTCCAGGGTCACACGGCCATGTCCGAGGTAGGACTCGAACTCAGGTCTTTCTGCCTCTGAGGCCAGCTCACCCTCCAGTACGCCGCAGCACCCATCGCTCCCTCTTTCCTCCTAAACTTTCCCAAAATCTCTTGCGGTATCACTTTCATGATCTAGAATCATACTAAACCTCCACACCAAGGAAGATTCAGCCTTTCTGCACAAGAGGAGGATTTTGTAAAGAGGAAATTGCTTTGAGAACCTTCCCGGGCAGTACAAAAGTGTGCTTTTTTGTAGAAGTCTCTTCTTTCTCTTAGGCAGTGGACCAGAGAGTCTCTATCGAGTTCTGCATCTCAGAAGCCTGAGTACTTTGCTCCATCTACTATTCACTTAGAGATTAAATTAACATTAGAGAGGAGGGATTGGAGATGTCTGGACTTGAACATGAGATAGAAAGGCAGCCTGGGGCCGTAGGCGCTAACTCATCTGGTCATCACAGCAACGCTGGGAGGGAGGGGCTGCTCTCTCCGCCACCTCATAGAAGAGGAAAGTGAGTCTGAGGAAGGTCAAGGACTTTACCCGGTGTTACACGGCTAAAGTTAAGTATCTGAAGCAGTATTGGAGCCTGGCTTTTTAGACCCAGCTCCTTCGCTAGATTGACTAAGCCTCCTGGATAGATCTGGCACCTGCTCAATGCTCCCAGAGTATCGTTTAAGACAGTAAGGGCAAGAAGAGTTTCTGATCTGTGCCGAAAGAAGGAATTTCTTCACTAGGAACTCCAGTGCATACTAGTGAGATCAGAGGTACACACACACACACACACACACACACACACACACACACGCAGTATCAGAATAATAAGGGATGCACACCAACCCTGGTATTATTTCCTTGTTTGAAAACCAAAAACACAAGAAAACAACTTCTTCCTAGGGAACCAATGGCTAGCTATTGTTTTTCTCTGACATGTGGTGCTGCATGCAGGTCTCCTGAGGATCTTCCCGGAGAAATCAAGGGCATGCACAACCTAAAACCATCCAGAGCTTGGGAGGTTTGTTCTTCCCTTCAAAAGAGTCTCCTGACAATCCACAAATTCAAAGTGTGTCCCCTTTCAAGCCCATATGGAACCATTTACAGTAACCACTGCAGCGGTCAGCAAGTGCACCAGACACAGCGTTTTAAATGAACTCAAGCGGCTGCATGGGAAATGTTTGTGGATTCCATTTCCTAAGAAAAGCACAAATATAAACAATAGGCAGACCACCCGATCTGCCCTGTTGGTGAGCAGAAGCCTCATGGAAAGACAAGATGCTGTTTCACTTTAAAAGATGATTTAAATCCTAGCCTTTATGTAGCATTTTAAGATTCGTGAAAAGCGTTATAAATTGGATCTTATTTGGTTCTCCCCAATAGCTCTGTGAAGTAGCTACTACTGTGGTGCTCATTTTACAGCTGAGGAAACTGAGGCTGGAAAACTTGGCCTAGGTCACAAAGCCAATCAGTGTGTGAGGTAGGATTTGAACTCAGGTCTTTCTCATTCCAAGTCCAGGAGTTTATCTAATGCTCCCCCTAGCTGTTGTCCAATCATTATCTGATGAAGAGTTTTCATAAGGAAGACCTTGTTTTTCTTAAATGTGGATGATCACATGTCCAACAATCTTAAAGAACAGCATGTATTTATGTCCTCCTTTCCCGCTTTTTTTTCTGAATCACTAGCTGTCCCTTCCAAAAGGTACAAAATCTGTTCATAAGATGATGAGTCACTCTGGCCAAAGGGTCATCAGCCAGTAGCCAGCCTACTTCCCAAAGATGAACAAACGTGTAAGTAAGCCACGCTGGTGGAGGGAAAAGCCAATCAGTGTGATCACATTGCATTTGAAACTAATAGAATTACTTGTCCTAATGCCAGTCTCCAAATGCAATCATCATTTTTCACTTAAAAAAATAGGTTCTTACCAATCTCAAAGAATAGAACCGCTTTCACTTTTTTTTTCTTATCTCTTCCCCACCCCTTTGGTTAATGATTTGATTCATTCATGCCTGGTCCCAGGTTATTTTTCTGGAATGGCCCCTGGATGTCATCTACATGCCCCTCATCTTAAAGTTAAGGTAATTGAGACCCAGGAAAGGTTGCCTGTGGTCACATAGCTAGTAAGCAATTAGGGACACAGTTTGAACCCAGTCCTTGGACTTCAGAGCTGGGGCTCTCTCTATTCCACCATGGTGGCCAACCATCTCATCTAAGGCTAGGATTTCTCAGAGATGGAAAGAGAAGTCTTGTGCAGAAGGAATGAATGAATGAGGTAGAAAAGCACTTAGTAAGTAATATTTGCCAGTACTGTCCTAAGTACTGGACATCCAAATAGAGAACATAAGATAGGCCTGGTTCTAGACTTGAGAGAGATAACACCTAAAAGCAAAGTCAGCTTCAGGGAGGATGGAAAGGCCCAGTGGTCCTAAAATTATATCAGTATGGTGGTGCTGGGGGCTTCAGGGCATGAAGGCAGAATAGCTGAGGCCTGGAAGGTTTTAGGAGACAGCAGAAAACAACTGCATTTGAATCAGAGGGCCTGGGTTCAAATGTAGACACTGTCACTGTGTGACCCAGAGTAAGTCACTAGAATTGTCAAGATCTCAATTTCCTCATTGGCAAAAATGATAGGATTGGCTTAGTGGCACTCCAGGGTCTCTTTCAGGCCTGCCCCTGTGGTGTCATGATTCTATAAGCCTACAGAGTCGAGGAAAATATACTAACATTCCCAAGATCATACATGTAAGGAGCTAAGCCAGGGTTTGAACCAGGTAATCCAAATCCAATGTTCTTTCCTCCGTGCCATGCTTTCTGGAGGGAGGGGAGGTAACAGCTCGCTTCTGGCCTCAGCAGGAAATCAGTAACAGGGCGCCATAGTATGTGTTTGCTTCCACTGAAATCAATAAACACTTAGCCTTAAATCAATAGCTCAGTAATGGAGAAAATCCATCGGTGGCCCCGTGTACGGCAGACTCCTCCTGGGCTCATCTCATTTGAATTCATTCCCCGGGGCCTCATCCATTCCCCAAGTCCCAAGGGGACCTCAGGAAGGCTCACAGAGAGAATGCCCAATGTCCACAGGAGCAGCTCAGCCAGAGGAGCACAGAGAGAGGGTTTGCCGGGTGACATCGGCGGCTCTCAACAACAGCAACCACACAAATAAGGGTCATCATAATAGCTAACACTACAATTATTATCGCATTTGGAGGTGGGTGCTACGATCAGCCCCATTTTACAGATAAGGAAATTGATACAAAAAAAGAAGTTAATTGACATGCCCAGGATCACACAACCAACAAGTATCTGAGACTGCATTTGAATTAGGTCTTCCTGACTCCAGGCCTGGGGCTCTGTCACTGCACCACCAGCTGCCTGCTAACATTTGTACAACCAAGTTGGTGCAAGATGCAGCAAGGTGGAGCTTTCTAAGCCTGGGTCCTCTGCCCCGACTTGCTCAAAACTCAACAAGGTAAAATGGGGCTTGGAAAGTGAATGCTATAATGGGTAAGGCATCTGATTGGAGTCAGGCAACCCAGGTCAAATCTTCATCTTTGCCACTTACAATCTTTGTAACCTGGGATCAGTCACCTAACATCTCTATGCTTCAGTTTTCCTTATTTGTATAGTAAGAGCAATAGATTTAATTATGTTTAAGGTCCTTCTATATCTAGACTTGTGACTTAAGACTATTTAATATTCTCATTTTTAGATGCTTAGTGTGTGGGTTGTAAGCCCCGGGATCCTGTTTCAAATGTGAGCCCCAGAAAGCCATCCCAGGTTCGAGGCTATCCATGACTCAGCAGCCAACCTAAATCACAGCTCATTATCCCCCATTGATGTGTTAACTTTTAAAAAACCAAACAAAGGACACAATTCAAAGTAAAAGACATTTAACCAAATGGTACACTAAGCAAAGCAAAAAGTCAAATTTTACAAGGACTTTGGTGACTTGAGGTTTTACAAATACCCTCGTTTCCCCCTTTTTCCTAATATTTCTAACCATTAACTGATAGTCATATTCCATTACTTTTTGTTTTTAGGAATTCCAAGCATTCAAACAAGTATAGCTGATCATGTGTCTCAAAAATACACAAAAATTCCTTATGATTTCTGCAAAACTAGCCATGAGTTTTGATTATCAGGGAAAGAAGTCTGGTTCTATTAAATCAGAATCTTTGGTGAACGGTTAAAAAGAATCAAACCAGGAGTGTGGCAATATCACTTAGTACATATACTACAAATGAAAAGGTAAAAATAGCATGGGTGCTGAGGTCTGTCAGACACTTCAGGTTAACCAGGATGGAGACTGGCAGATGAGTATCTTTGTCAATCAACGAGCCTTGACTAGAATGGGGTGAGATAACAATCCATCCAGGCCCAAAGTCACAAGAGCCTTGAGATAGAAACAAACTTGCGAATATTTCTGATGTGGAAGAGCGAGTCTTCATAGCAAAGAATCGATCAGCCTCAAACTTAAGAGGAACAAATGAGAAAATCAAATATTGATTTAATATTTTCTATCTGATCCCATTCT
This sequence comes from Trichosurus vulpecula, assembly GCF_011100635.1. NCBI lineage: Eukaryota > Metazoa > Chordata > Mammalia > Diprotodontia > Phalangeridae > Trichosurus > Trichosurus vulpecula. The sequence continues at coordinate 429,055,455 of NC_050576.1, forward strand.
GTAATTGATTCTAGTCTCTAACTGCCTGAGCCACGTTTCTTTGTCTCTGCATTAAATTCAGAAGTTCATGAGTCCAGAAGGGTGGCTTTCCTCTCTGAGTTAATTTTCTTTATAAATCACTTTAATTGAAAGAAAACTATTATCTCTGCACCACTAAATGCCCTTGTATATTTAGAATAAGTCTGCTGACCTTGAAGGGTACAGGTGGATTCCAGGGAGTCTGGTTTGTTATCTCTGCAACACTGGCTGTCCTTCAAGAAAGTCTGGTCTGGTAGTGCTGTGACACATCTTGCCATGAAGGTGGATGCTGCTAATGAGCTTTTCCAACAACAAGATGGAAGGAGGGGTTGTTGCTAGCCTTGCATTCCTGAGTTTCATTCAACCCTATTGTTTCCTATCATCCATGATACTTCAAACTTTGTAATCAATCCTACTGTTTTCCGTCTGTGATGCATCCTGTTCTTTCATTCTCTTGTACATCCTAAAACTATGTGAAGGTTAGTAAGCCCTACCACTTTTTTTTGGCTCACCAAACAACTGAGAATCCTCATTTGTTAGTAATTGCTAGCTTTACCAATAAATTGATCATACTTGAAATTTTTGCCTCAATCTACCATATTCTTAATAGTGACAATGATAACGAACGGACCAGAGACAGTTTAGGAATAATTCTGAAGGATTTCCCTTCTGAAGCGTCTGCCTTTGGGTAACAAAATAGGTTGGCCTATGACGTCTATTCTCTTTGCTTTACAAATGGGAATAAAACACTATCCCTGCTTCGAGTAGTTTAAAATCCCTCCAATTATCAGTAATGTCCCAGGTGATCGTTCTTGCTTTAATCTCACTTTTTCCTTTCCTAAGCCCAACCCTTTAATTAACTGGTTTAATGTTATACTGTCATCTACTCTTGAATCTCTTGTCTCTTTTTCCTGTCACTTCTCACGACTTGCCAAATCCCAGAACTCATAGTAAGGCAGCTTGAGTAGTGTGGAGAAAGGGGTATTTTTGAACCCATCAAGATGTGGGTTCAAATTCTGCCACTATCGGTTCTAGCTCTGTGGTGATGTTCAAGATACTTAACTTGTCTTTGACCCAGGAAATGTCCCAAGATTTTATACAGTAGATGTGTTGCCTGTTTGCACTGATGCAGAAGATTCCACAGAAGGAATTCTCTAGACTGATGAAATCATAGGCTCCAAATAACCCCCCCCCAAAAAATTGTGAAGCATCGAGCACTAAGTTACAAATGTGAGTGAAACATAATTCCTTACTCCAGAAGCTTTTAGTCTCTCACCCCAAGAGTCATCACTTTCCTATGTCAAATGTAAAGTCAATCAATTCAACCCCACATGGTTGTGAACTCTTAAATCACTTGCCTTTTGTCTTCCCACAGCCCACACTTTGCAATATCCCAGCCCTGAATCCTTCCCACCACCCACCTCCCACTCACGAAGAGTGGGACACAACTGAAAAATGGCTGAACAACAAACTTACTTGTGTATAGGTTATTTCTCCCTATAGAATGTAAACTGCTTGAGGGCAGGGACCATTTCATTTCTCTCTTTGTGTCACTAGCACCTCACACAACTCCTGGCACATACTAGGCACTGTATAAGTACTCATTTGCTCCCTCCCCCACAGTGCCTGGCAATAATAATGCCACCTAAATGCTTGGCAGTTGACTGATTTTTTTAGATTGAATCTGGTCAGCATTGTGTACAAAGCAATGGAGGTGCCATGCATTATTTTTGCCCAGGTAGCACGTTCTTTTGTTTAACCCAAGTCCTTGATCACTGACTCCACAGGATTGTTGTCAAGAAATGCTTTTGTAAATCATGAAATGCTATTTAGGGATGAGTGACTGTCCTCATCATCCTCTTTCTCATCATTATCGTTGACATTTTCATCTTTGTGTTAACTGTTCACATCACTCAGGTACCCTGTGTTAGAAACTGGGAGAATTAAATAGGTACAAGTGAAAACCCCTCAATTTCAGACATCAGGAGATTTCTTTTTCTTAGTCAAGAAAATGGCTATAGAAATATTATTACTTATTCAAAAGAAGCCTCTAAAGATCAAGGGGTTGACACCAGACACAGTGTTGAGACAAACTATCATGGTTCATTAGGTGACTCAAATAATCATTCCGGATGTTTATCATTTAGGATAAGTTTGCATATTACATTGCATACCAAAGCATAACCAGGCTTGTGTCTCATCTCACAGTTGCTGTGGTCTTGAGTGAGCAGACAATTGATTCAGAATGAATGCCAAAGAATAATGGGAAAAATGCATGAAGAGAAGGATTTTATCGTTTGGTTCTCATTTTTAAAGGATGGAATGCTTCTTTCATTCAGATAGTAAGCCAACTATTCTAATTGGGTAATGTTCTGAAATCGGAACCATCATCCAGCCCTGAAACTTCATAGGATTATGTGGTATTGAGCAAAAGCTCTCTCTTGGTCCCAGTCTGCATATGATATTTCATAGGAATCTCTTTTTATATACGCATTCCCCTGACTGCAATTAAAGAACATGAAGAGATCTGAAATTTTTATGGGTCAAAAGAAAAAAAAACCTTTTTAAATATCACATAGATGAATGTCTCCAAATGCTACTAGAGGCATTTTTTTTATTTGTTTGGTGATGCTATTTCCAGCCAATTTATTCCCATACCCTCCTTTAAAAGTGTTTTCGCAATTTTTTTCTGAAATTTAAAAACTTCCTACATGAGAAGATTGTACCATTACCAGATTTTGAAAAATTCCAATCCATTAACCTGCCATCTCAAAGTGATGACTGCAAATGCAAAAATGGAGTTACTTTTGTAACTCAGACCTTAGGGGCTCTAGTGAATTACACAGAGATTTTCCTCAGCCAAGATTCCCTGGGAATCTCAACTCTTTTAGACAGTTAGGAATAATCATAATTATTGTCGCTGTTGTTATAATTAAGGTAATAACAAGACCTAGCATTTATATAATGCATTACGCTTTGCAAAAGCACTTTACAAATATTATCTTATTTTATCCTCACAGCAACTGTGAAAGATAAGTGTAATTATTACCCAATTTTACAGGAGGAAATATACTGACAGAGGTTAAATTATTTACTCAGGGTCGAAAGAAGTATGTGAGATGACCTTTTCTTTATTATGTCTGTGAACAAAAGCAATAGCTTCCCTGTAGTAGAGACTATTGAGTACTGGGCTGAAATGCTTCCAGGTAAGTCCCTTTCCAGGGGTGTAACACTTTTATAAAAGTGCATGATTAATAGAGTTTCAGAATTGACAGGAACTTTTGGTGTCTGTCTAGTCCAACCTAGAGCTTGAAAATTATGCTCTCATTTCCCACTGTTGGAGAAGTGATCATCTAGTTCTTGCTAGAAGACCTCAAGACACTTGCTACCCCCAGAAGTAGCCCATCCTGCTATTAGACATTGCTATTTTTAGAAAGTTTTTTTTTCCCCTGACATCAAGCTTAAATTTGCCTCTTTACAACTTCAACCCATTGCTCCTGGATAGGGACAAGCAGGAAAGATCTGATTACTCTTTCACATCACAATCCTCAAAAAAATCAATTTATGCAAAGCTAGTGAACATAGGGACCATGTCTAGCAGCTTATGAAATATGCAGCATCTGTATTTTCCCTTTTCTCATTCTCATACCAGGAGGAAAGTGGATTCAACCATCTATTCTCCAAGGTCAGAACTGTGCATTAAAATCAGTCAGAGTTTGGCTATTTTTTTGTCTTGTTTTCGTTTGCATCACTGTGGTCACTGTGTACATTTTTCCTCTGATTCTATTTACTTCTCTCTGCATCACTTCACACAGGTCTTCTCATGCTCCTTTGAATTCCTCATATTCAGTTGTTAATGGTGTCATAATATTTCACTATATTCATATATTACAATTTGTCCAGCGATTCCTCAGTTGATGGGCACCCATTTCACATCCTGTGTTTTGCCGTTGTCCTTTGTCACTACAGAAAGTGCTGCTATGAATATTTTGTCATATGGAGAATGTTTCTGTCTTTTGACATTCTTTAGATATCACCAGGTAACTTTTCTTGCATAAATAAATTGTTTTCCAGAATTCTTTGCCCAATGCACAGTTCTGCCAACAGTGCATACATATAGCTTTCTTCCCACAGCACCCACCACCACCACCACCACACCAGAACTGACTACTTCCATCTTTTACAAGTTTTTGCAATTTGATGGGTCTCAGATGGCACTATCACCTACTCTATCATTCTTGAAAATCAGTGTAGGCATATACATGTCCTCCCACAGGCTCCCTCACCCCAGCAATGACCGTTTCCATTTTTAATATTTTTTGGTCAATTTTATGGGTATGAGGTGGCACTGTAGCCTTCTTTATCATTATTGAAAATCTTGGTTCTACTTTCTGCTGATTCAGTCTTAATTAGTAGAAATTATTTCGCTTTAAAACTTTTAAAATACAATCAAGGCTTGGAAATTTTCCCATGTCTTACTACATTTATTTTATATATATATATATATATATATATATATATATATATATATATATATATATATATATATACACACACACACACACATACATATATATACACATATATACATATATATTCTTTAAAATATAAAATATTTACATTTTTAAAAATATATATGTATGTGTATATATGTATGTTTGTATGTGTGTGTGTGTGTGTGTATATATATATATATATATATATATATATATATATACACACATACCTATACCATATCCTCTAAAATCTCCAAACTGAAGAAGGCTTAAGCTAAATGATTATGAGTAAGAATCTTTTTTTTAAATCTCATACTGTTAACAAGATTTGATTCTGACTCTACAAGACAAATTACCATCTTAAAAAGCACGCTGTAATACCCTTGTGGCTCCTACCGCTTAAAAATAATCGCTATCACTCTAGTTTTCATTCCTACCCTTTATCTCAATGTTCTATCTTTACAGAGACTGTGAATGTCAGTAGAATCTCATTATGTCATCCCTGAAATAGATATCTAACTAGGGTATGGTTGCTTCTTTAGAAAGCATTGGGTACCAAGGCCATTACCAATGGAATGCCATTGCTTGTTTCAACAGTATTGTCGGAGGAAATGCCTAATAGGGCTGATTTCCATTTTGTTTCTCCAGTATGGTTTGGTTTTGTAGAGGGCTCCACATGGGTTAAGGATGCTGTCTGGGTTCTGTTGGCATAGCCATCACTGTTGTCTAAGAGTAAGTGCTTTGGGTGTTTGCCTCCAAGAGAAACGTCATTTTCCACCTAGAACTTGTTTCATAAAGTGCTGTTCTCTACTGTTCTGTCACTCATTCACCAACTGCTAGAAGAGAGATGGTTCTGAGGAAGAGGGAAAGGCTTGCTGCCCCATTATTTTAAAAGGGTTATTTGGGCAAGACACACACAGTGGACAATTAAGGAAAGCTTTTCTATCTCTTCTTGGAGTATTGATTTCAGTTGTTGTTTGGTTGGGGCTTAATAGGCTGATTTCACTTAATTAAAATGACTCCATTCATTCTTACTTAACAATCAGTTTGGTGTCTCCGTTTATGAACTGCTTTTCCTTTATCGATGGGTAATTTATTTGGAGAATGGAGATTTTAATGACTGTCTCCGAGGTCTTAAACTATAATCTGTCAGAATTATATCCAAAATGTGACTCCCTTTCCTGCACATGCTGTTGGCTTATGCTACAATAAAGCCCAAAGCCTTCTTTTTAACTTGCTATTTGGTTTGTTTGGGGTCGGGGGAAAGGCAGAGAAGAGTCTTAGAATTCTTTCAGGAATTTGAGAATAAAATAGGCAGAGTTTTGACTTTCCTAGTTCAAGCCTGCATTACTTCTGACCTAAACCAGTAGTTCTCAAAATGTAGTCTGGGACTCTTGGGGGACCCCAAGACCCTTTGGGGGTCCATGAGATCATAATACTCCCAAGACCTTTTAATTTATGATAAAGTAAATATCAATAGGTTAAATCCACATTTTTTTAAAAAAAACTTTTCAGAGTCATTAGTTTCTAAGAAGTAAAAAAGATCCTGAGACCAAAAAGTTTGAGAAATGCGAACTTAGGCCATTGCACCAACCTCCTCAATTGTCTTTCTGCCTCATCAAGGCCCACCCTAAGAAATCCTTTATTCAGCTGCCAGGATGATTTTCCTAAAGCATGGGTCTGACTCCCTGTTCAATTAACTTCTGTGCTTTCCTGTTACCTCTAGCATTAAATATAAATATCTCCATGAAGCATTTAAAGTTCTTTACAGCTGAGTCCTTCACCACCTTTTCTGTCTTCTTCAGCTTCATTCCTCTCCATTGTTGTTTTTTCTTTCTTTTTGAAGAGGACCAATGATATCAAGGGTGATATCTTGATTTGCTGGTGAATTGGATTTCAGCGAGGCAGAGTCACACAAAGTCACCAGCCTCATCCTCTCCCCCAGGATCATTGTAGTCTGGTGGCAAGGCAAAAGTCTAGATGGCCCAGGACTCTGGCCTCTTTGATGTCTGACCTGCCTTCATGGCTCTTAGAACAAATCGTTCTCATCTGCCCAATCCCCCTAACTCACCAAACTCCTCTCCGTGTATTCTACAACAAAGCTACACTGACTAACTTGTTGCTCTATGAACCTGACCCTCCACCTCCTGTCTCGCATTGATTTGTCATCATCATTCAGTTGTGTCCAATTCTTCCCGACTGCATGGATCATAGAGCACCTATGCTGTCTATGAGGTTTTCTTGGCAAGGACGTTGTAGTGGTTGGCTATTGTCCTCTCCAGCAGATTAAAGCAAATGGAAGTTGAATGACTTGCCCAGGATCACACAACTAGGAAGTGTCTGAGCTGAATTTGAACCCAGGTATTCCTGACTCCAGGCCCAGTACACTGTCCATTGAGATGCCTCAAGCTGTCTGAGCCCTAGTCTCTTTACTGCCAGCACAAGTGGGTGATTTTTTATCATCACTGTAGTCCTCTTAGGTCCTAAAATTATATGATGATGCACTCCTAGAAAATCATTTGTAAATGAAGTTATATGCATTAGAGCATACTTAATAAAATGAGAAAATGAGCCAATGCATTTTAGGATAACTTGAACAGGGATGAAGCAAAGAGGTTTGGTGTTTGGTTTGGTTTTCTGCTTAACACTCATTTAACAGGAAAATTTAGTCAGCAAGAACATTTAGTAAGAAATGCGGTCCAGTGGTAAGTGCTTTGAAGATTCACTGTAATCTAGTCTCAGTTCTGCCACAAACCAACTATGTAATTTAGGGCAGGCCACTTAAGCTCTCTGACATACAGCTCCTTCATCTCTAAAGTAAGGGGGCCGGGCTGTGTGGAAGGAGGTCCCCAGAGAGATGAAATATCTCCCACCCACCCCCTCTCTCCAGAGCCCTCTCCTCGCAAGGCTTCTATGAGAGGGGGAGGGTAACTACAAGGGTGCCCACTTTGCAGATGAGGAAACAAGTCAGAGCTCAGAGAGATCTCCACGAAGTCGCTGTCACAGATCGAGGACCCAAACCCAGGACTCCTAACAGTCTTTGGACAACACTCAGATCCAGAGTATCCCTTAAAGGCTTCATTTCAGCTTGGAAGGATGCCTCTTGGGGAGCGCCACAGCCTCTGTGCCACTGGTGGTGTTTTCCACTTTTGTCTGGCTCAAGGCACAAGTGGCATGCCTCAGCAGTGTGTGGAGAAAGAGATAAGAGCTGGAGGCAGCCAGAGAGGGCAAGATCAATTAGGAGAAAGAGAGAGTACCAGCCAAAGATTTCCTAAGGGGAATGAATATAAGACTAGTTCAGGTTTGGTTAGTAAATGAGGTTCTCATTATGCTAAGAGAGAAGAGACCAGTGAGGGAGAGATAACAGCAGGAGTAGAGTGCTTTATTTAATTTATTCTGCTTTAAGTTCTGCAAAGTGCTTTACATATGTTATGTCATTTAATCCTAAACCTGAGGTAGGTGCTAACATTATTCCCATCTTATAGACGAGGAGATGGAGACTAAGAGAGGCTGAGGGACTTGTCTAAGGTCACAGAGTGAGTGTCTGAACTTGGGTCTTCCTGACACCAAATCCAGCATTCTATCCACTTTATTGCCTGGAAAAGGAGAGGAAGAAAGGGGGAGGGTGGAAAGAGACAAAGTTTGTCATGACATAATAGTGGTTCTCAAAGGGTGGTCTGTGGACTCCCAGGGAGGCCATTTCAGGGGGTCTGCTTGGTCAAAGCTATCTTCATAATAATAGTGAGACCTTACTTGCCTCCTAAAATATCCCTTCCTTTTCAAACTACCTATCTGTGTGAGGCCAATTTTTCTTCATGTATTTCAACCAAAACGGCATATCATGGTAGAATGAATTCGGGGCAAATATGAGAATCCAACTGTCTTCTATTAAGTCAGACATCAAAGAGATTTCCATAAATATATAAAAACATGACTCTCCTCACAATCTTTTTGTTTAGGAAAATAAACTTTTGAAAATAAAGCTATATTATGTTAACACATAATCCAAAAGACATGGATTTTAAGCTGACAAGATGATATTTAATGTTTCATCCTAATTATTTTTTGCCCATTATTAACCAAGTGTAATAATGCATTCATATTTTAGAAAGCAGAAATAGTAAAATATAAAAAAATTGATAACATTAATGTAAAATATTATATTTATATTTTTTAAAAGATTAACTTTATGAGGTTGAGGAGGCATAGTTCAATAAGCAAGATGTCTGAGAAGATGAAAGGATTTTCATGAATGGAAGCACAGTAGGATTCAACAGCCCAACATGGAGGCCAAGGGAGCTAATAGGATCTTAGGCTACATTAAAGGGTCAAATATCCAAAAGAGGGGACCCAATACACCCACTGTACCCTAACCTAGTCTAGTCAAAGCATACCTGAAATACTATGTTTATCTCTGGGGCCACCTTCAAGAAGGACACTAGAGAGAAGGCACAGGGGGGCAGTAAGATCATCCCATAAAAGCCTCCTTTAAAGGAATTGAAAATGTTTGGCCATTAGAAGAGAAGTCTTAGGAAGCAGACACCAGCTATTTTCAAGAAAGGGCTGACACATGAAAAAGAGGTGAGTCTCATTTTTACTTGACATCAGAGAAAAGAACAAAGAGGATATGAAGAAAAGTTGCAACATGGTGGATTTAGGTTTGATGCCAGATGGAAAGGTGCATTAGATAACAGTAGTGTTAGTTGAATTTAAAACTAGTTGAATTACCAGGCTCAAAGAATGATCTTTAATGGATCAATATTAATGTGGAGGTAGTCATTTCCAAACTATTTTGATCATGCATCCTGATCAATTTTTTAAATGAGCATATACCCCCCAAAATGCATATATTAGTTACTTATAAAATACATAGGGATAATTATGAAAATTATAAAATTATACAAAACAAACATTAGACATTAAAGCTAGATAAGATAAAAATGAAATAATATCTCACTTCAAAGAGCAACTGTTTTTTCTTGAGTAGTAAGAAGCACAGAGTTAGATCAGTGCTTTAGGAAGCTCACTCTGGCAAATTGGATACAGGAGAGACGTGAGGTAGAGAGAACCATTAAGGAATTCTTTACAGTAATACAGACAAATGGTAATCAGGGTCTGGACTAGATTGGAGGCTGTGTGAGTAGGAAGAAGGAGACAGATGCAAGAGATGCTATAGGGGTAGAAATGGCAAAGTCTGGAGACGTTGGGATATGTGAGGTAAGGTGAGGAGTTGAGGATGACACCAAGGTCATAAATCTAGGTGACTAGAAGGATGGTGGTGCTTTGACAGAAATAAGGAAGTTCAGGAGAGGAGTGGGTTTGGTGGGGGGAATGAGGAGGACAATGTAAATAAATCTGAGATGTAGGTAACAGCCTACCCATACCTGCTTTTCCCTTGAGACTCACTCTGTTCCAACTACAACAAAAAAGGTTTTCTGAGAGGTGTCTGCCACAGTCATGAGGCAGGATGGGTGAGACATGGTAGGCATGGAAGGGGGGAGGTATTTTCCCATTAGCACCTGAGCTGCCATAGATAAGGGTGCGTAGGTAGCGGATAGGTTATAATTGCTATAAGGGACTAATATCTGACTCAGGGGGAGGTTGAGAGCTTGTACTATGGATGGAGGGGCTACTGAAGGAGGATAGGTGTGATTGTGTTGGAGACCAATGCCAAGTTTGGCTATCAAGGAAGAGTGGGATATAAGCCAGCTTCCTACTCTCACACCAGTTTATCACATGTCCCTTTGGGTCATGTGATCCCATTAGAGATTACTGCTGTAATAGAGTGACATTTTTTATAGCGTCAGCATTCTTTAAAAATCTTTGAGCCCTATGACTGTATGCTGAGATGAGATCCTAGAAGTCAAAGATCATATACATATGTATCTCATGTATGTACTATGCCGTTATTACATATTATTATAATATATGTGTTATTATTTACAATCTAATATTTACATGCAGACACACATTCAAGCATTAATTTCCTGCTACTTGCCGGGCACAATGATCGATACTCAGGGTACAGAAACAAAAATGAAAGCAGTCCCTGCCCTCCAGGAGGTTACACTTTAGCTGGGATATACACAAAATAGATTAAAAGTGGATTCCCACCCACCCGCTCCACCACCACCCTCCCCTAGCTCCCAGGATCACACAGACAATCTATGATCAAGGCAGGACCTGAACAAAGGTCTTTGAGGTCTTCTTGTGGCCTCTGGCTATCGAGAACAGCCAAAATTTCATACAGTCCTTCAAGCATTGCCAACAACCCCACACATCTTATTTCATTTGAACCTTGCACACTCTGTGGTGTATCACAGAAATCACGAGCATGATTTTATGAATCAGAAGCCTGAGGCTCAGATTAGGGAAGCTCTTTGTCTATAATCGCACAACTCTGTATCAGAGGAAGGGTCTCTGGCTTTGGAAGCAGAGAACCTGGAATTAAATTCTGCCTTTGCCGCTTACCTATGAGGCATCAGATTAATCATGTGACCTTGGTTTCCTAAGTCATTTTCCACAATGAGTGAGGGTTTTAACAACCCAGCTAGCTTCAGTGGGGGCGTAAGATCCCTCCCCCACAGCCGGCACCCAAGGGGCTGCCGGATCCCAGGAGGCTGCTGGATGCCGGGAAAGCACAGGTTCTTTTTATCTGCTTAAACAAGGAAAGCACGGTGAAGGGGTTGACCAGCTTACTTTAATCCAGCATTCACTTAGCATACAGACAACATTCATTTAGTTCAGGGGAAAACACCAGCATTCAGTTAGCATTCAGTCAGTTCAGGGGAGCATACAGACAAGCATCAAGAGACAGACCAAATACAGATTCATTGACTTACTTCAGGGGAAAAAACCAGTACCCTGAGGTTCAAAACATTCATTTAGTTTGGCGGAAAAAAACAAACCAGCACCTCGAACCTCAAAACCAAAATATAAACAAATTACAAATATCAACAGACAGACCCAATACAATTCATAGTTACCAACATCTGGGCTCAGCCCAAGAGCAAGGGCTGGCCCAGAGTCATGCTCCTGGTTGCTCCCACACCAACTGGAAAAGGAAAGGGAGAGCTTCAAGCTGTCCTCTCCCCTGTTATAGAGTTTTTGACATCATCAAGCGCTGCCTGAATGACCAGGGCTGATTGGTTCTTGACTTGGCCCCTCCCCCTAGGGTAGACCAGGTTCTGGAGCTAACACCTCCCCTCAGCCAGCCCCATGACTCATCACACAGGAAGTTGTCTGCTTCCTGGAATGCTCTTTGGGCTTCCTGCCCCGGAAGAGGAAGCCACAGTGTCCAGAGGCTCAATGAGGTAAGCTGAGTCATTCAAAGAAAACAAAGGCCATTCTGGTTACACTCCACCCCTCACAATGTTCTAGGATGCACAATCCAATCATAATTTAAATTAAATTATATATCCTAGAACATTGTGATCCAATTACGCAGGAAACTAAAACATATCATTCACAGTAAAGCAAAACATATCATTTGGTGACATTCCTAAATATTGGTTTAGGATTCAAATGTAATCCACCCCTAGATCCCAGCCAGATAATCTCTTCAATCAATCATCCCAAAATAATTATTAATAATTCAAATGTCCGCCCCTAATTGTATCCATTACATAGGATCAATAACATCATAACAATAAAACAACATAGTAAGGATAACACAAAATAAGTACTCAGAACACTATCATCATTCCCCCCCCTCAAACAATTGGGGCTCAAAATCTTGGGGCAAGGGGTGAAGGTCTCATTTTCCATAGCTTCTTCATGCTGAAATTGGACGTAGAGCTGTGCCTGCCCCAAAAAGTCCCATTCCAGAGGTCAGTTCTTTCAGCAAGCTGGCAGGAATTCCAAGAATGCTACATGCTTAGGCAGTCACCGGAAAGTGCAGGGTACTTAAGCCTAAAGGAGACAGAACTAGCAACAAAATTAACCAAAACAAAGAACAAAAAGAATAGGCAAGTATGGGCTATCATCCTTTAAATAAAATCATCTCAAAGAACAAAAAAAAGTAGGCAAGTATGGGCTATTATCCTTTAAATAAAATCATCTCAAAGAACAACAACAACAAAAAAAACAAAAAAAAGTAGGCAAGTATGGGCTATTATCCTTCAAATAAAATCATCTCCAGTTTGGTTGAGATTTCAGTTATGCAAAGGTCCAATATCAGAAGCCAAACTCAGGTGGGAAATGTTTCTTTTCAAAAGGAACTCGCTGAGGAAGCCAAGAGGATCCCACCCTAGATGGAGACTAGGATTGTCCTCCCAGCCTTTCCCCAGATGTACAAGCTTTCCTCTGTTAACCACATGAGGCCACCTTCCCTCGAGTATGACTTCATCTGGCTTCCATTTTACCCATACCTTAGCTCCCAACTTTATTCTATCAATGGAGCAACACCCTTTTGCTCCTGTTTCAAAACTCCATGTACAATATAATCTCGGGACATTGGCCCTTTCAGCACAGTCCTCTGGGGCCAGGCTTATCAGCTTAAGCCCTGGGAGGAAGGGATTATCTCCTGCTCTGGGCCCCTGGGAAACCTCGCCCAGCACTTCCACTCGCCTGTTTTCCTTCAGGCCTTCCTTGCTCCTAAGGCTCCATAAGTACCCCCCTGTTTTCCTTGCTCCTGAGGCTCCACAGAACCATAGCCACCTCAAGTACAAAGAGCAGTCCAAAAACAGGGAAACATTCAACCAACCCAGCACCCCAAAACTCCATGCTCTCTTGTTAAAGCCAGATCCTGCCAACTACGCCATATGTTTTAACAACCCAGCTAGCAGCTTCGGTGGGGGCGTAAGATCCCTCCCCCACAGCCGGCACCCAGGAGGCTGCCGGCACCCAGGAAGCTGCCGGCACCCAGGAAGCTGCCGGGAAAGCACAGGTTCTTTTTATCTGCTTAAACAAGGAAAGCACGGTGAAGGGGTTGACCAGCTTACTTTATTCCAGCATTCACTTAGCATACAGACAACATTCATTTAGTTCAAGGGAAAACGCCAGCATTCAGTTAGCATTCAGTTAGTTCAGGGGAGCATACAGACAAGCATCAAGAGACAGACCAAATAAAGATTCATTGACTTACTTCAGGGGAAAAAACCAGCACCCTGAAGTTCAAAACATTCATTTAGTTCGGGGGAAAAAACAAACCAGCATCCCAAACCTCAAAACCAAAATATAAACAAATTACAAATATCAACAGACAGACCCAATACAATTCATAGTTACCAACATCTGGGTTAGGCCCAAGAGCAAGGTCTGGCCCAGAGTCACACTTGCTTGCCGCTGCTTCCAACACCAACTGAAAGAGGAAAGAGAGAGCTTCAAGCTGTCCTCTCCCCTCTTATAGAGTTTTTGACATCATCAAGCGCTGCCTGAATGACCAGGGCCGATTGGTTCTTGACTTGGCCCCTCCCCCTAGCGTAGACCAGGTTCTGGAGCTAACACCTCCCCTCAGCCAGCCCCATGACTCATCACACAGGAAGTTGTCTCCTTCCTGGAATGCTCTTTGGGCTTCCTGCCCCGGAAGAGGAAGCCACAGTGTCCAGAGGCTCAATGAGGTAAGCTGAGTCATTCAAAGAAAACAAAGGCCATTCTGGTTACAGTGAGTTGGACTGGATGAACTCTAGGGTCCTTCCAGGGTTTAAGTCTGCTATGCTATGTCTTCCTGACTCTAAATTCATAGCTTAATTTAGCATACATACTGGGTCTTAAAGACCATCTGGTCCAACCCCCTCATTTTACAGTTTAGGAAACTGAGGTGTGGGGGAGGTGCTCATTGTTAAGCAATCTAATTTTATACATGCAGCAAGTATGTATGCAGAGTCAAACCTGGTTTGTCTGCCTTCAAATACATCATTCTAGTATGTATCCCATGCATTGGAGATATTTGCATTTGTGGGCTCATCCTGAGCTCACACCAAACTATATCCCTCTTATTTATTTTTCCTAATGGAGAAAAACAGAAATACAAAGAACTATGAAAAAAGCATATCCTCAAATCCTCAAGCCCAAGGACCACCTCCCCAAGGACTCTTCCTGCTTGGCCAGAGTTGAACAGCTGAACACACCGTCCATCTGTTTCACAGGATTGGATGGTTTCTAAGAGCTCATTGGATTCCAACAGTGACATCTACTGGAACTCCACAGTGGCCCAAAATGCAGCTCTCAGGAGCAGTTGGTGAGAGAATGACCAAGCTGGGCATGGCTGCTGGAGAAAAATGTTTTCAGCAAAAACCCTGCCACAAACTCAAATCCTGAGTGCATGGGTGTATGAATAGCTCCTGGCCATCCTCATGTTTTATTGGGAACATGATGGTGGCAAACACGTGGAAGATTTATTGCTTTGAGTTGCTAAGTTCTCTCTAGGTCACATTCAGGGCAATCTCAACTAAAATATAGAAAAATTAAAATGAAATATATCAAGTTACAATAACTGTCTCTGAATATGAGCAAGCATAGGAATACGCCCCACTATTTTTCAGAGAAATCTCATTATATTCCTTCTCTGAATCACCATGCACAGGTCAGATTATATGGGGTCCTAGATTTGAATATCCACAGGAAACAGAGTGACTTCTTTACCAGTCAGCATAAGTGTTTCTTTGCCACTTTCCAGAGTATATTTTTGTCTAGTAGAATGCTAACACAGAGTTAGGAAGGTCAAAGTTTGAATCCTACCTCTGACATTTACTAGTGTTTATATGATCCTGAGAAAATCACTTAAAGTACCTACTTCACTTTCCTCATCTGTAAAATGGGGATGATTAATAGCACCTACCTCACTATATTGTTGATAGGGTCAAATGAGATAATGTATATAAAGTTACTGGTAAACATTAAGGTGCCTATAAATAAATATTAGTTGCTTTTAGTTTCTACCATGACAGTACTCTAGACCAAATACATGTATATGTATATATATATGTACATATATATACATATACACACACACACACATATATATACATATAGGTGTATATATACATATATACATATGTGTATGCATATATATGTATGTATGTATATTTATTTACCCCTCAGTGTTTATGGAAATAGACCAAATATAATGAGGATATCTTGAAAAAAATTTTATTTCCAAATCCCCAGAAAAAATCAAAGATTAAAAAAATCATACATGCCAATCTTAATTTTATCTGACTTAGTGTGATTTTAGTGTTCGCAAAATTTACCTTAGAACTTTTCCTGCCTGGCTAAATGAAATATTTGGAACTTTAAAAATAGATGGGATAAGGGCTTATAATAGTGAACCTGCATAAACTTTAGGTCCAGTTCTGGGCACCATGCTTTAAGAGCTATGCTGACCAAGCAGAGAACAAAGAAAGCATCTGTAGGACGACAAGGGAAGTGTCAGACAACTCATGTAAGATGAAAGAAATGGAGATATTTAGCCTGGAGAGGGAAAAAAAGGGGAAAGATTTCAATATGTTAAGGGCTGTCATATGGAAGAGAAATTGGACTCATTCTGTGTAATTCCAAAGCTAGGAACGACAGATGGAAATTACAGGGTGGCAGATTTCAGCATCATATAAGGAAGATGATTCTAACAATTAAAGATAAACAATTGAATGGGCCAACATGTGAGGTAGGGAGCTCCCTGCTATTAGAAGTGTTCAAGAGGAGTCTAAATCATTATTTGTCATGGGTGTTATAAAATAAGTTTTGGTTTTAAAAGGGATACTGGACTAGATTATCTTATGGATTCTGACACCAATCCTAAGGCTCAATAACTCTAAAAATATATTCAGTAGTGTAGTCATTCAAAATTATGCTATGACCAACTTAATTTTTAAAAAGACACAATGAACATGAATTTGCATAGTTTTTCATCAAAACTCAATGTTATCTGAGAGAGAGAAAAAAGAAATCGAGGAATTTATTAGGACCAAATATTTAACTACCTTTCTTCCATAAATGACATCTCTAAAGAATTTATTTATATCGGAGGCAGAGCCAAGATGGCGGCTGGAAAGCAGGGACTAGCATGAGCTCCCTGCCAAGTCCCTCCAAAAAAACCTATAAAAAATGGCTCTGAACCAATTCTAGAACCGCAGAACCCACAAAATAGCAGAGGGAAGCAGGGCTCCAGCCCAGGACAGCCTGGATAGTTGCTGGGTGAGGTCTTTTGCACAGGGAGCTGGGAGCGGAGCAGAACCCAGTGTGGGCGGTGCAGACCAACCAGACCGGGAGCTGGGAGGAGCGTGCCCTAGAGCCCTGAATCAGTGAGCTGCAGCAGTTACCAGACTTCTCAACTCACAAACACTAAAGACAACAGAGAAGGTTAGTGGGAAAAGCTGCTTGGACAGGGTAACAGAGTTCCCAGGTTCAGCCACTGCCCCAGGAGCAGCGGAGGTGGGGCAGCTACAGAACTACAGCTGCAGTTGCTTCTGGCCCCAGGCCCACCTGGTGGGAGAAATTAAGCGGCAGATCAGAGCGGGAGTGCAGAGCCTGCTGAAGATCTGAGTCCAGTCTGGGTTGGGGGTTCTTGGGGGAGGAATAGCGCTGGTGTGGCTGAGCTGACTGTAATAGCTCTGAAATCAACAGCGCATCCCCCCAAGCTTGGAACATAGTACTCTTTACTCTACAAGCAGTCATACCCCAACGAAAAACTCAAGGGTCAAGTAAGTTGGCTGGGAATATGGCCAGGCAGCGAAAAGGCACCCAGATTCAGTCTCAGACTTTGGAATCTTTCTTTGGTGACAATAAAGACCAAAACATACAGCCAGAAGAAGTCAACAAAGTCAAAGAGCCTACAACAAAAGCCTCCAAGAAAAACATGAACTGGTCTCAGGCCGTGAAAGAGCTCAAAAAGGATTTGGAAAAGCAAGTTAGAGAAGTAAAGGAAAAACTGGGAAAAGAAATGAGAAGGATGCGAGAAAACCATGAAAAACAAGTCAATGACTTGCTAAAGGAGACCCAAAAAAATACTGAAAAATATACTAAAGAAAACAACACCTTAAAAAAATAGACTAACTCAAAGGGCAAAAGAGCTCCAAAAAGCCAATGAGGAGAAGAATGCCTTGAAAGGCAGAATTAGCCAAATGGAAAAGGAGGTCCAAAAGGCCACTGAAGAAAATACTACCTTAAAAATTAGATTGGAGCAAGTGGAAGCTAGTGACTTTATGAGAAATCAAGATATTATCAAACAGAACCAAAGGAATGAAAAAATGGAAGACAATGTAACTACCTCATTGGAAAAACCACTGACCTGGAAAATAGATGCAGGAGAGATAATTTAAAAATTATTGGACTACCTGAAAGCCATGATCAAAAAGAGAGTCTAGATATCATCTTTCAAGAAATCATCAAGGAGAACTTCCCTGATATTGTAGAGCCACAGGGCAAAATAGAAATTGAAAGAATCCACAGATCACCTCCTAAAAAAGATCCCAAAAAGAAATCTCCTAGGAATATTGTCGACAAACTCCAGAGCTCCCAGATCAAGTAGAAAATACTGCAAACAGCCAGAAAGAAACAATTTGAGTATTGTGGAAGTACAGTCAGAATAACCCAAGATCTAGCAGCTTCTACATTAAGAGATCGAAGGGCTTGGAATGTGATATTCCGGAGGTCAATGGAGCTAGGATTCAAACCAAGAATCACCTACCCAGCAAAACTGAGTATCATGCTCCAAGGCAAAATATGGATTTTCAATAAAATAGAGGACTTTCAAGCTTTCTCAGTGAAAAGACCAGAGCTGAATAGAAAATTTGACTTTCAAACACAAGAATCAAGAGAAGCATGAAAAGGTAATCAAGAAAAAGAACAAGAAAAAGAAATCGCAAGGGACTTACTAAAGTTGAACTGTTTTGTTTACATTCCTACGTGGAAAGATGATGTGTATGATTCATGAGACTTCAGTATTAGGGTAGCTGAAGGGAATACGCATATATATATATATATATATATATATATATATATATATATATATATATATATATATATATATATATATGTGTGTGTGTGTGTGTGTGTACATATATGTATATGTGTGTGTATGTATGTATATGTGTTTGAGAGAGAGAGAGAGAGAGAGAGAGAGAGAGAGAGAGAGGGCATAGGGTGAGTTAAAGATGAAGGGATGATATCTAAAAGAAATAAAGTCAAATTAAGGGATGAGAGAGGAATATATTGAGAGAGGGAGAAAGGGAGAGATAGAATGGGGTAAATTATCTTGCATAAAAGTGGCAAGAAAAAGCAGTTCTGTAGGAAGAGAAGAGAAGGCAGGTGAGGCGGAATGAGTGAATCTTGCTCTCATCAGATTTGACCTGAGGAGGGAATACCATACACACTCAATTGGGTATCTTACCCCACAGGAAAGAAGGAGGAAGAAGATTAAAAAGGGGGGAGGATAGAAGGGAGGGCAGATGGGGGAGGAGTTAATCAAAAACAAACTTTCAAAAAGGGACAGGGTCAAGGGAGAAAATTGGATAAAGGGGTATAGGTTAGGAAGAAGCAAAATATAGTTAGTCTTTCACAACATGAATATTGTGGAAGGGTTATATATAATGATATGCATGTGGCCTATGTTGAATTGCTTGACTTCTTAGGGAGGGTGGGTGGGGAGGGAAGAGGGGAGAGAATTTGGAACTCAAAGTTTTAAAAACAGATGTTCAAAAATAACAAAAAGTTTTTGCATGCAACTAGAAAATAAGATACACAGGCAATGGGGAGTAGAAATTTAGCTTGCCCTACAAGAAAGGAAGGGAAAAGGGGATGGGAGGGGAGTGAGGTGACAGAAGAGAGGGCTGACTGAGGAACAGGGCAACCAGAATATATGCCATCTTGGAGTTGGGGGAGGGTAGAAATGGGGAGAAAATGTGTAATTCAAAGTCTTGTGAAAATCAATGCTGAAAACTAAATATATTAAATAAATTAAATTTTAAAAAAAGAATTTATTTATATCACTTAAACTCCTGTCTTCAGCTGTTATGATAAGAATCAATGTCCTTTCCTTTGTCCATTTCCCATTTTTCGGCATCAAACTCGTGAGGGGCAGAAGAGGTTCATATATACATAGTTATAGCATTAGTAACCAAACCTTCCAGAAAGTAAGGGGTTTCTGGGTATCACCATCTCCCTCTTTGGAAGAAGAGGATTGTATACATGTCCCTTAGAGCAAGAAGAATAACCATGGAAGAAGCTACATTGTGGGAGAGCTATCTCTGTAGTATCTCTAAATGTACTTTATAAGAGTACGAATTATCTGAGTTATGTCAGTAGTATAATAAGGCTGGGAGCCTTTATGGCTTCCTATAGGGAAGGGGCTGAGCTAACCTAGCACTCCCTATTACAGTTATTTAAACAGTGCTTTGCTGATGGGAAAGATATTGCCTTACTTCCTTCAGTTTCTTTCTTTTTGGAAGTGTGTGTGGGGAGGCAGTAGAGCATCCTAGCTTTTAACGTAACATAAGAAAGTTGAGGACTCATGAAATTTCAAGTCCATTTCCCTTCAAAACCACAGGGTGATCCTCAGGGTACAAAGGACATTTCAGATTCCTGAGGGGAGGAGAGGAAGGTGGTACTCACTGAGACAAAGGAGAATCTGGCTGACTTTTTATGGGCTCTTTGAGTACTTTGGATTCTCTGCATTTTGTCTGGTAGAGGGGTACAGGGTGCAAGGAGAAAGGAATAAAGACCATCCTGTTTTTAGTATGTGTTGTTATCTTGAGTGATTTTACATGAACTGGAGGTCCCTTTACCCACATCTGTGGCAATTTAGACTTGGGCTCTAAGAGGAATATTCAGAAATTAGAAAAAATCCCTAGGGGAAGGAAAAATTGTCAAAAAGATATGATTTTTGAGAAGGCCTCAAAGTTGAATCCAGTTTGTACAAATCTGGAGTTTGGGGTTCTGGTCACAAGTTATTTTGTAAAGACAATTTTAGTTAATTTGAAGGGTCTAACATGTTGAGATTTGAAGTGCACCTGTCTTCCTGAATATTGGCATTCTGGGCACATGCTATCTTGCTCAACAAGCCTGAATTTTTTTTTCATTGTTTTGTGTAATAGCTTATCTCCATCCCCTTCCCTTCCCCCATTCTTATAGATGCTTAAATGATAGAGACTCATTCTCTCCTCATCTGCACCTGTTGTAGCGTGCAAATTGCCAAACTTGTCATATTCTTTTTCATGTGTTGTGTCTTTCACTGCTCTAAAATAACATTTAGTGCCTTGGATAATGGGATGGATTCAGCTGCTTTGAACACCATTAAGAACATGAGGTTTGTTTAGCTTTGGTTTCATGCCCTCACCAGCAATGCATCTTAGGAAAGGATTTACGACCACCTGCTTCAGAGAATCAAAAAGAAAATCACAGTATGCAATTTCTTCAATGAGTATTTTCTGTCTCTGCCCCTTTCTCCCTCTGTCTCCCTATTCATCTCTCTCTCTCTCTTTCTTCTCTCTCTCTCTCGGTCTCTCTCTGTCTCTGTCTCTCTCTCTCTGTCTCTTTCTCTCCCTCTTTATCTTTCTTTGCCTCTGTTTCTATTTATTTGTAGGTCTGGATCTGTCTGTCTGTCTGTCTCTTACACACACTCACATATGCACCCCAGACAAAATCCTTTCCCTTACAGCCATTTCATTTCTTGATCTTATTACCCACCAACTTGATTTGTGATTGGAACATGGTCGAGAGGCTAGAGATTAATGACAATTACATGATCATAGCCCATAGTTATACCACACTTGATCTCATTTGATTTTGTCAATGATTTACAAGTTAGTAACTATGTAAATCCTTATTTGACAAATGAGGAAACTGAGATTTGGGGCCTCAAAATAACTTGTCCTTGCCCCTATTGCAGGTACAGCCCTCCTTCCCCTAACTACACTCTCCCTTTTCGTCAGTGTTCTGAGTGTTTGATGTTATGACTGGCTGATGCATCTCCTCTTCTATATTTTACATAAGAACC